>NC_037671.1:113490768-113555356 GCF_003255815.1 Theropithecus gelada
AAAAAAAAAAAAAAAAAAAAAAAAAAAAAAGAAAAGAATGCCAAGAAGACATAATGAAAAAGTATAGTCTCTTCAACAAATGGTATTGGCAAAACTAGTTATCTACATGCAGAGGAAAGAAATTGGACCTTTATCTCACACCATATACAAAAGTCAACTCAAAATGGATTAAAGACTTAAATATAAAACCTAAAATCATCAAAAGACTAAAAAGAAAACACCGGGGAAATGCTTCTTGACATTGGTCTGGGCAACAAACTTTTTTGCTATGACATCAAGAGTGCAGGCAACGAAAGCAAAACTATACAAATGGAATTGCATCAAACTGAAAAGCTTCTGCACAGCAAAGAAAACCATCAACAGACTGAAAAGACAACCTACAGATTGGAAGAAAATATTTACAAACCATGTATCTGAGAAGTGGTTAATATCCAAAACATGTAAGAAACTGAAACAACAGCAATAATAAAAATGCAATAACATGATTAAAAAATGGGCAAATAATCTGAATAGACATCTCTCAAAAGAAGGCATACAAACAGTCAGCAAGTGTATGAAAAGGTGCTCAACATGATTAATCATTAGGGAAGTGCAAATCAAAACCACAAGGAGTTATCACCTCACACCTGTTGGAATGGCTATTATCGAAAAGACAAGAAAACAAGTATCAGTGAGGATTTGGAGAAACTGGGATCCTTGTACACTGTTGGTGAAAATGTACATTGTAAAGCCATTATGGAAAGCTGTACTAAAATTCCTTAGAAAATAAAAAATAGAACTACCATATTACCCAGCAACTCCACTACTGAGTATGCAGCCACAGGAAATGTAACTGGTGTCTCAAAAAGATTCCTGCACTGCCATGTTTATTGCAGAATTATGCAAAATAGCCAAGATATGAAAACAACCTAAGTGTCCATTGACACATGAATGAATAATGAAAATGTGGCATATTTATACAAAAGAAAATTATTCAACCTTTAAAAAGAAGGAAATATTAGCATTTGTGATGACATAGATGAACCTGGAAGATGTTATGCTAAGTGAAATAAGCTAAAGAAAGACAAATACTGTATAATCTCATTTATAGGTGGAATCTAAAATAGTCAACTTGGCCGGGCACAATGGCTCACGCCTGTAATCCCAGCACTTTGGGAGGCTGAGGCTAGAGGATCACCTGAGGTCAGGAGTTCAAGACCCGCCTGGCCAACATGGCGAAAGCTTGTCTCTACTGAATACACAAAAATTAGCCTGGCATGGTGGTGCACACCTGTAATCTCAGCTACTAGTGAGGCTGAGGCAGGAGAATTGCTTGAACCCAGTAGGTGGAGGTTGCAATGAGCTGAGATTGCACCACTGCACTCCAGTTTGGGTGACAGAGCGAGACTCCGTCTCAAAAAAAACAAACAAAAAATAAGTAAATAAAATAAAATAAAATAAAATAGTCAGATTCATAGAAGCAGACAGAATGGGGGTTGCCAGAGGCTGAAGGAAGGGCAAATGGAAGATACTGGTCAAAGAGCACAAAGTTTTGGTTATACAAGATGAGTAAGTTCTGGAGGTCTCATGCACAGCCTTGGCTATAGTAAACAATACTGTACTGTACACTTGATATTTGTTAACAGGGTAGATCTTAAGTGTTCTCATGAAAGAAAAACATGGTAGCATGAAATGATGGATCTGTTAATTAGTTTGAGTGCAGTGATCATTTTACAGTGCATGAATATATCAAAACATGTTGTACACCTTAAATACATAAAATTTTTATTTGTCAATTATATCTTAATAAAGTCGAAAAAAATTGTTTGAGTTGATGTTTACCCTGAGGATGGCTGTGAGACTTCAAGGTGCAACTATAGTTTAGAGTAGTCAGTGGCATTAGCAGTGACCAACATACCTTGAGAAATAAACTTTCTAAAGAAACACACTTTAGGCCGGGCGCAGTGGCTCATGCCTGTAATCCAAGCACTTTGGGGATGCTGAGGCGGAAGGATCACCAGGTCAGGATTCGAGACCAGTCTGACCAACATGGTGAAACCCTGTCTCTACTAAAAATACAAAAATTAGCCAGGGTGGTGGTGCGTGCCTGTAATCCCAGCTACTCAGGAGGCTGAGGCAGGAGAATCACTTGAACCGGGTGGTGGAGGTTGCAGTGAGCCGAAATGGTGCCACTGCACTCAGCCTGGGCGATAGAATAAGACTCTGTTTAAAAAAAAAAAAAAAAAAGAAGAAGCACACTTTAAATCAAGATATCAAAGAATTCCCAAAGATAAATTCTAAGAAACATGAACTTAAAATTGGAAAACAGTCAGTATCCACATGTACTAGGCAGAATGACTTCCCAAAGATGTTTATTCCCTAATTTCTGGAACCTGTGAATGTCACATTACATGGAAAAGGGACTTTTCAGATGTAATTAAGGGAGATTATCCTGGATTATCTGGGGCAAGAGGGGCTCCAGTTAATCACATAAATTCTTAGAAGCAAAGAACTTATTCTGCTTGGAGTCAGAGAGATGTGGTGGAAGAGAAGAGAGAGATACAGTGAGCATGAGACAGCACCACATGGAAGGCAGAGAGATGATTCCTAGCATGCCCTGGCTGGTTCCAAAATGTGCGAAGACCAGAAAAATGCTTCTAGGAGCCAAGGGCAGCCCTCAGCTGACAGCCAGCAAGGAAATGGGTATCTCAGTCTTGCAATCACAAGGACCTGAACTTAGACAACAACCTGAATGATCTTGGAAACAGATTCTTCTCCAGAACCTTGAGTAGTGGGTACAGCTCTGCTGACCTCTTGATTTTAGTCTTATGAGACCTGGAGCAGAAAAATCAGCTTCTGAAAGTGTAATAAAATATAGTCATCTTGATGAGAAAAACTATCAAATGCTTAAGGATACACTTAATTTTTATTGTATGATACCTATATCAAGAAAATGACAAAATTGAAATTGTTCATGAAAGAAAACTTAAATTTATAAAAAAAGACACTATGCTTTTGGAATGGGAAGATCACATAAAGATATGTGTCTTCCATTATATTCAAAGTAATACTGAGGCAGTATAGGTCCGTCAAGGAAGTGACCATATTCTCAGGTCACTGTGGTGACTGTACAGTCAACACAATAAGCCTCAGCATTCACATCGTAATTGAGTTTATTCAAGAAAAGTTATCTTCAGTAGGAACTTTCCCCTGTAGAAAGCATGCACATTCTGATTTTACCTGTCCTCAAACTGACCTTTTGCTCATTTTAATAGTAAAAAAGGCACCCTTGGGTGGAGATTTAAGATGCTAATGAGACCTGCTACATATGAACAAACATGTACAGCTACTGCACATGTGCACCCCGAGGACCACCAAGAGCATGCTTTCTAGTCGCACCTTTTTCCACCTCCCTATGAATAATCATGTCAGATTCCTATAAATGGAGTCTCCCGAGTGCCAGTCTTTGCTGTCTCATCCTTACAAGCAGCCTGCCATGAATTCTCTCTCTCTCAGGGTGCACTACCTATTCCGCACCCAACTTTCAAAATCTTCTTTTTCTTTTGCAATAAATTATGCTACACTTCTTTTGCTGTGTGTCTCTTGTTTGAATTCTTTTAAACTAAAAAGACAAGAACTGAGGTATCACATCAGCCTTCAAAAATACCAAAGATTAATTTACAAAGATTTTGTTAAGAAAATGTATTTTATTGGATTTGCTGTTTCTAAAGTTCTCACGAAAAAGTAAATATGCAAGAAGGTTTAAATGAATATATACTTTGATGCATAAACTGCTCTCGATAGATCTATTCCATAGAACTATACCCACAGCTTACTACAACACAGGTCGTGGTCATAAAATTCAGTATCTTTGTGAAATAAATTTTTAAATTGCAAAAAAATTAGAAACAGCCTAAATATCCATTAATGGGGACCAGTTAAATCATGTATGGCATGACTACACTGTCAAATTCTAGGCATCAACTTAATAGATTTAGATAAAACCATACAAAACAAAATAGGACCATCTCTAAGACATATAGTTAAATGAAAAACCAGACTACGTAACAAAAATAGTAACATTTTTATTTGGTTTATAAAGGCAGTTGAATAGGTGTATAGTAAATATGATATGTTATTACATGAAAATACAAAGAAGAAAGCATCAAAATGTTAACAGTGGTTAAGTCTGTGGAGGAAAATGGATATGGAGTGGAATGTTAAGGAGGATTTCTACTTTGTTCTATACTTAACACATTTTACAAATAAATTTTAATGTGTACCTTGAGTTATTATCTTTAAAAAGAAAATGTGATGCATTATTAGTTCATGAGTTTCAATTTCTCATTGTACCTCCGAAAAGCATTCTCTTCTTATCTCAGAAAATGGATTTTTAACTCTTACATAGCCTCCCAGCTAAAGCCTAATGTTCCAGTCTCCCATAGAACCAGGCGCGGCAGGCAATTAAGTGCTGGCCAATCAGACATAAACGGAAGCGCCGAGTGCCACTTCCTGGTCCTGACTTAACGTTAGGATAAATAACCCCTCACCCTGCATTTTTCATTTCTCCTTGCTGGAATGCATATGATGTGGAAGTTGCTGGGCAGCCATCTAGGACCGTGAAATGATAGCGACAAGTTGAGAATGGTAGAACCAAAAGAAGGGGGCTTGGCTTCCTGATAATTGGAGTTGCCATCCAGTCTGGATCTCCTACCAATGTCATTACATGAGTAAGAAATACTATTGTCTTCTTGGCTGGGCGCAGTGGCTCACGCCTCTAATCTCAGCACTTTGTGAGGCTGAGGCGGGTGGATCACGAGGTCAAGAGATGGAGACCATTCTCGCTAAACATGCTGAAACTCCGTTTCTACTAAAAATACAAAAATTAGTTGTGCGTAGTGGTGTGCACCTGTAGTCCCAGCTACTCGAGAGGCTGAGGCAGGAGAATCAATTGAACCCAGGAGACGTAGGTTGCAGTGAGTCGAGATCGTGCGATTGCACTCCAGCCTGGCAGAGTGAGAGTCCGTTGAAAGAAAGAGAGAGAGAGAGAGAGAGAGAGAGAGAGAGAGAGAGAGACAGAGAGACAGAGAGACAGAGAGAGAGGGGAAGGAAGAAAGGAGGGAGGGAGGGAGAAAGGAAGGAGAAAGAGAAAGAAAGGGAGGGAAGGGAACTAGTATTATTTTGGTTCTGTGTCACAGCAAGCAAAATTATATCTGCCCTACCATAATATTTACTGGTGCTTAACAACGGACTGGATAACACAGAATTTATAACAGTAACTTATCTTAGTTTATATGACAAACATGATGATATCACCATATATGTAAAACTCTGATGGATTGTATATTCAAAACAAGAGTCAAAGCCATACTGAACAAAAAATTATCAAATTGGGGAATATTCAAAGGCTATTCAAACATACATGTGCACTGAGTTGTTTGCTGTCATTGATTTGCTATTTATAGTTATCTCAAATTTAAAGTGTATGGGTCACATGCTAAGTAAGTAAAAAAGAATTAATTTATTCATTTATTTACTTATTTTTGAGACTGAGTGTTGCTCTGTTGCCCAGGTTGGAGTGCAGTGGCGCAATCTCGGCTCACTGCAAGCTCCGCCTTCCGGGTTCACGCCATTCTCCTGCCTCAGCCTCCCGAGTAGCTGGGACTACAGGTGCCGCCACTGTGCCCGGCTAATTTTTTGTACTTTTAATAGAGATGGGGTTTCACCATGTTAGCCAGGATGGTCTCTATCTCTGGACCTCGTGATCTGCCTGCCTCAGCCTCCCAAAGTACTGGGATTATTGGCGTGAGCCAACGCGCCCGGCCAAGAATTTATTATAAAGTGCTTGGAAATGAAACTCTAGATACTCTTATTTGACTTAAAAATAAAAGTGTTGCTTCATTGATTATCACCTGAAAGAAATGAAGAAACATTCAAAACTTTAAATTTGAAAATTTGGGAGGGTAATGTCTAAAAAATCAATTAAAATGTCTTTATAAAAAAAAATTGAAGATAAACAGATTTTGGAAATTAAAATTTTTATCTACTATGTCTTTTTTTTTTTAAGTAACATGTTTTTCCAACCTATGGATACTATATTACAGATTTACTCCAGTATAGTAGTTAAGAGTGTGGTCCCTGTGTGGATTTGAATCACAACCCTGCCGCTTCTTTTTGTATGACCTTGAACAAGTTAATTTTGTCTCCCTGTACGTCTGTTCCCTCACCTTTAAGCAAGTATCTTTATTGATTATAAGATTGCTTTAAGGGTTTAAATGAGTTATCAAATATAAAAATACTTAGGTCCATGTCCACCATACACTGATCTGCCACACATGTGAGTTACAGTTTTTTTAATCAAATATTTATAGAAAAAGTGAAACAAAATTTATCTATAACTTAAATGAAATGCAAAGGTAAATTAATCAATATCCAACTACATATCAACATTTTGACGAAAATATTAAAGTTTGCATCAAAGGTTACTCAATATGGCTGCATGAGTTTAGGAGCTCTTTCATGGTTGAGTTCAAGAGTTCATTCATTGCTTTGGTTTGCCCAATAACTGCATCAAATAGACTGTTCAATATTTCCTCTGCATATCCTCAAGGTATAACCAAATTCGGAGAGAGGAGATGATCAATCACTGCCTCAAATACATTGTTCAATATTTCCTCTGCATGTCCTCAAGGTATAACCAAATTCGGGGAGAGGAGATGATCTGGCAGTCATCTCCTGGGGACAGGCATTGAGACTGTTGTAGTATGTTTTGTGCTACAGAACACCTGAGCCTGGGTAATTTATAATAACAGAATTTTATTGGCTCAGAGTTCTAGAGGCTGAATCCAAGATCAAAGCATCACCATGTGGCAAAAGCTTTCTTCCTGTATCATCACATTGATACAGAACTGCTGTGCTCCCAGCTAAACCCCACACTTAAGCCTGGAACTAAGTGAAAACAGCTGACCCCAGTTTTCTGCCCAAATGTTGCCCTTTTGGCCTGCCACACCCTAGCCTGTGCCCATAAAAGACTGCAGCTGGCAAAGCAGCACAAGCGGCTGAGCGGGGGGGGATACAAGTGGCTGACTTAGATGGTGCAGCTTCAGGGAAAGATCACCTTCTTCGGGTACCATCCCCATTCCAACTCCTGTCCCGCCGAGAGCCACTTCCATCACCCAATAAAATCCTCCACATACACCGCCCTTCAATCCATTTATGTAACCTGATTCTTCCTGGATGCTAGACAGGAACCCGGGGGTCTAGAGAGCAGGGGCTTGGATGCTTCTGCCGGGCCTGCTCAGAGCGTGCTTCCGCCAGAGTGGAGCGAGCCGCAGGTTCCAGCGTTCCCCCCGGTTCCGTACTTGCTTGCTTTCAAGCTCCCTCTAGAGAGGAGGTGTCAGCGGCCAGCTGAGTGAAATGAGCCACTGTAGTTCCTGCCCACGAAGGGAGTCAAAGTCAAGGGAATAATCCCATCTCAACATGGCGGGAGGTAGAAGGGCAAGAGTGAAAGAGTGGAGTGAACTTGCCCCTTATAACATTATTAATCCCATTTATGAGGGCAGAACCCTCACGACCTCATTAATGCTTAAAGCTTCCATTTCTTAATACTGTTACAATGACAATTAAATTTCAACATGAGTTTTGGCGCGGGCAAACATTCAAGCCACAGCAGGAAGCCACCTGGTAGGGCCTGAAGGATTCAGTAGGGCTGAGAAGCAGTGATGCTTCACTGATTTTCCCTTGTAGCAGGACGAGCGGCAGACAAAACTCCTCAGACACAGAGTAACAGAAGGAAGGGGTTTATTCGGCCGGGGGCATCGGCAAGACTTCAGTCTCAGGAGCCAAGCCCCTGAGTGAGTAATTCCTGTCCCTTTTAAGGGCTCACAACTCTAAGGGGGTGCGTGTGAGAGGGTCGTGATTGAGCAAGCAGGGGGTACGTGACTGGGCGCTGTTTGCACCGGTAATTAGATCGGAACAAAACAAGATAGGGATTTTCACAGTGCATTTCTATACAAAGTCTGAAATCTATAAGATAACGGAACCAATTAGGTCAGGAGTCCATCTTTAACTACCAGGCCCAGGGTGTGGCCCCGAGCTGTCTGCCTGTGGATTTCATTTCTGCCTTTTAGTTTTTACTTCTTTCCTTGGAGGCAGAAATTAGGCATAAGACAGTATGAGGGGTGGTCTCCTCCCTTACCCTCACACATAAGAATATTTGACTTTGCTCATATGATCACAGTTTATAGTAGGAGTCCTACAGCCTAGGCGTATTTTAATAAGAAAATTACTTTAGCATGACATGATTTGCTGTATTGAAATACACGTTCCCAAAATAAATTTGAAAAATAGTGTTCATTCTTGAATATCCCCTAAGTCATTTATTTAAAAACTCATTCTAAAACCCATTAGGATTGATGGAAAATATTTATATTAAATTTTAGAAATCAATTTCATTTTTTAGATAAAAAATTTCCTTGTCACTCTGATTTTTGAAACCTACATTTGATAGATTGATATTCAAATTCTCATTAGGCTAGAATCCCAATTGCTCAGACCCAGAAAATACTACTTATTTGAAGCAGCTAAATATTAATATATAGTCTCTTGAAACACCAAGGACTTCAGTTCTTTGTTTTCCATCTTTAGTTTCCCCTTTCAGTGTAAAGATCTTTATCCTTAAGTAGAAAAAAGCAGAAGAAGTGAAGATTTCGGTTTCTTCACTACACCATTGGCTTTTATTTCCTTTGACCTGGCTCTGATCACAAATTTTTAAAAATTATGTTATTAGATTTGCAAATCTCATTTTGTGTTTTTTACATTACTGTAAATGTATAGCACATTTTTGTACATATTTTCCTATTTTTCCTTACTTTGTCACATATTGCTTTAAAAAAAAAAAAAAAAAAAAAAGGCTGAGCATGGTGGCTCAAGCCTGTAATCCTAGCACTTTGGGAGGCCGAGGCGGGTGGATCACAAGGTCAGGAGATCGAGATCATCCTGGCTAACACAGTGAAACCCCGTCTCTACTGAAAATACAAAAAATTAGCCGGGCATGGTGGTGGGTGCCTGTATTTGAACCCGGGAGGCGGAGCTTGCAGTGAGCCAAGAATTGCGCCACTGCACTCCAGGCTGGGGGACACAGTGAGACTCCGTCTCAAAAAAAAAAAAAAAGAGAGAAGGCCTTTCTCTGTCACACAGGCTGAAGTACAGTGGCACAATCACAGCTCACTGCTACCTTGACCTCCTCCGCCCAGGCAATCCTCCCACCTCAGCTTCCCAAGTAACTGGGACTACAGGTGCAGGTCATCACATCTAGCTTTTGGTTTGTTTATATTTTGGTAGAGACGGGGTCTTATTTTGTTACCCAGGCTGGTCTCAAACACCTGGACTCAAGTGATCCACCTGCCTCAACTTCTCAAAGTGCTGGGATGACAGGGATGAGCCACCATGCCTGGCCATATATTGCCTTTTTCCTGAGTTAGCTTCAGCTCCATTTTTCAAAAAACCTTTTCTGATCTTTTTCTGAATTCCTGTTGAAATTTTAATTATGAAATTGTCTAACTGATTATTTTCTAAATGCCTTCCATATATTGAGTTTTTCTCCTTCAATCATGATACATGCTGTGTGTTTCCTTCATATTTTAAAAATCTTACACTGTCTCTCTGGCATAAAATAGTTACTTAATAACTATCATATTTACCTTATTTATTCAATAATTGATATGATGTATGACTTATTAACTATTTTGATTGTTGAATATTACTTAACTTAATAAAATTAAGTATTGAAATGAAAATAATAGTAATTTTCTATTATACATTTATAAAAATACAATGTATATTTAAAGATGCATGATAAAGTTTGTTGATTCTTGGGAGGATGGAGTATATCCTCATTGATGGTTTGAAGGCTTTTGAATGAAATATTAGAGCAAACTTAGAAAGTATCTTCATCTGAGAATTAAAATGTTCATTCAAAATCATTTTATTTTACAATCTACTATACTTACCCCATACTTCTCTAAATGGAATTCATCAGCACGGGATTGTTTCACTTGTGTCCATGTGAAGAGACCACCAAACAGGCTTTGCCTGAGCAACAAGGCTGTTTATTTCACTGGGTACAGGCGGGCTGAGTCTGAAAAGAGAGTCAGCCAAGGGAGATAGGGGTGGGGCCGTTTTATAAAGTTTGGGTAGGTAACAGAAAATTACAGTCAAAGGCAGGTTGCTTTCTGGCGGGCAGGGGTGGGGGTCTCAAGGTGCTCAGAGGGGGAGCTTTTGAGCCAGGATGAGCCAGGAGAAGGAATTTCACAAGGTAATGTCATCAGTTAAGGCAGGGACCGGCCAGTTTCACTTCTTTTGTGGTGGAATGTCATCAGTTAAGGCAGGAATAGGCCATTTAAATTTCACTTCTTTTGTGATTCTTCCGTTACTTCAGGCCATCTGCATGTATACATGCAGGTCACAGGGGATATGATGGCTTACCTTGGGCTCAGAGGCCTGACAGATTGTTTCTGTGACCTGTTTCTCTAGGTAATTGCACATGTTTCATAGAGTGAGAGCCAGTAAAGGAGTGGGTTGTGTTGATCTGGGGATGTCCTTTAATTTTGCTGCTTTTTTCATGCAGAGGTCCTTAAGCTTAGAGGATTGGGTTGACCATACTCATCCCTTCATAAGATGCTTCATCATCAGTTCATGATTTCTTTTCTTTCTTTTTTTCTTTTTTTTTTTTTTTTGAGACGGAGTCTCGCTCTGTCGCCCAGGCTGGAGTGCAGTGGCGCGATCTCGGCTCACTGCAAGCTCCCCCCTCCGGGTTCACGCCATTCTCCTGCCTCAGCCTCCAGAGTAGCTGGGACTACAGGCGCCCGCCACCATGCCCGGCTAATTTTTTGTATTTTTAGTAGAGACGGGGTTTCACCGTGTTAGCCAGGATGGTCTCTATCTCCTGACCTCGTGATCCGCCTGCCTTGGCCTCCCAAAGTGCTGGGATTACAGGCATGAGCCACCGCGCCCCGCCGGTTCATGCTTTCTAACATTCTTTTGTGTTTATTTTCACCCATCATTTATTATTATTTATTTACTCCTTTCATCCTCAGTCAGCACTTCTATTTCCCTTACTCCAACCATTATTCTAATGTGTGACCTATGTATCATTTACTGGGATGGATCCTCTGAAACATATAGAGGGTTTGAGTGGGTGCATACATTTTTAATAGGCATCATTGTACTTTAAGCTTCATTTTGTCTCTTACCTTTTTCCACATAGCACTGTGTTTTTCAGTCCCATCCATTTTGCTGTGTGACCATCTGGTCTGTTGTATGGCAGTTATTCATTACAGCTTTCTGTGGTGAGTGCCTCCGTTTTTTACTTATTAATGAGGAACACATTTTAAAGGTCTCTTTCATAGACACACCTTGGGTCATGTTTAGAGTCATTTGTTCCTTGCTCATTTTTATTGTCTTGTTTCTTTAAACATTTTATGCATAATCATTGGAGTCAATTTTGATTCTGATTCCAAGTTCTTAGGAGGTAAATGTAGTTTTTTGTCCTTTTAATCGAGTTTCATTCATACTTATTTACTTCCTCATGTATTTGGTCCTTCTTTGTAATTGTAAGTTCATGTTTGGCTGAGGATTATGAGACTCTTGAGTGTCAGTAAGGGAGGAGACCACCCCTCATATCATCTTATGCCCAATTTCTGCCTCCAAAGAAAGAAGAGGTAAAAACTAAAAGGCAGAAATGAAATCCACAGGCAGACAGCCCGGCACCGCACCCTGGGCCTGGTAACTAAAGATCGACCCCTGACCTAATTGGTTCCGTTATCTTATAGATTACAGACATTGTATAGAAAAGCAGCGTGAAAATCTCTATCTTGTTTTGTTCCGATCTAATTACCGGTGCATGCAGCCCCCAGTCATGTACCCCCTGCTTGCTCAATCAATCACGACCCTCTCACACGCACCCCCTTAGAGTTGTGAGCCCTTAAAAAGGACAGGAATTGCTCACTGGGAGGGCTCCGCTCTTGAGACTGAAGTCTTGCTAATGCCCCCGGTGGAATAAATCTCTTCCTTCTTTCATTCGGTGTCTGAGGAGTTTTGTCCACGGCTCGTCCTGCTACAGCAGGACTGAGGCTGCTTTCCTCTAGAATAGATTTGAATTTTTCTCTCTGCGGACAGTGAGTGCCCTTCCAACCTGGGGCCACTTTAATTGTTATCATGGTGTAAGGTAAATTTTCCACAGGTGTTGTAAATTTTAAGACCATACAACATGAGGGCAGATCAATGATTACAAATTCTCAGGGAAAACACCTCTCTGGAAGCCTTGGAGCTATAGCTGAGCAGAGCAGACATTTTTCTCATTATCTCTCTTTGCCTACAGGCAGATTTGTTTTTTAACTACTCTTTCACTTAGGTGGGATTTTGTTAAGAATTGCAGCTTAATGCAAGGGTTTCAGGTTCCTCCCTTCCCCTCTCCTCCCCTCCCCTCCGCTCCCCTCCCCTCCCTTCCCTTCCCTTCTCGCTCTCTCTCCCTTTCTTTCTCTCTCTCTCTTTCTTTCTTTCTCTTTCTTTTTTTCCTTCTTTCTTTTCTTCTTTTCCTTCCTTCCTTCTTCCTCTCTCCCTCCCTTCCTTCTTTCCTTTCCCTTCTTCCCTCTTTCCCTTCCTTCCCCTTCTTTCCTTCTTCCCTCTCTCCTTTCTTTCTTTTCCTTCCTTCCTTCCTTTCTCTCCCTTCCTTCCTTCCTTCCTTCCTTCCTTCCTTCCTTTCTTTCTTTCTTTCTTTCTTTCTTTCTTTCTTTCTTTCTTTCTTTCTTTCTTTCTTTCTTTCTTTCTTTCTTTCTCTATCATCTCTCTCTTTCTCTTTCTTTCGTCCTTCTTTCTTTCTTCGAGTCTCGCTCTCTCACCCAGTCTGCAGTGCAGTAGTGTGATCTCAGCTCACTGCCACCTTTGCCCCGGATTCAAGCAATTCTTGTGCCTCAGACTCCAGAGTAGCTGGGACTACAGGCAGGTGCCACCATGCCTGACTAATTTTTGTCTTTTTAGTAGAGACAGGGTTTCACCATGTTGGCCAGGTGGGTCTCAAACCCCTGACCTCCAGTGATCTGCCCACCTTGACCACCCAAAATGCTGGGATTACAGACATGAGGCACAACACCCAGCCCAAGGCCTATCTTTCTTATATCCTGTTAAATCAAAATTTTCAAAACTGTGAATTCCTTCTTTCAATGGTTGTTCCTAAGCAACTCTAACTTTAGAGCTTGCTTCCTTCTCCAGTTTCAGTTCCATATTGTTTGTTATGTCTGTTGTCATTAGTTGTTTTTGTTTTTGCCTTTGGACATGTCTCTTACTTTCCAGAGAGCTCAGAAATTCATTTAAAAGTATTGATTTTATTTTTATCCTAAGAGAAATGTTCATTGATTTGGAGGAACACAGGAGTGAGGAGAATATGTATGAGGGGAGGGGAGATGGAATAATTTCATTCCAGAAAGGTTTGTTTGTTTGTTTTTGTCTGCAGAATGGAAACTAGATTGAGAGAGGTGTAGCTGAGGAAAACAAGTAAATAAATATAGATGACTACTATTGCACTCATTCGGGAAAAGTATTTATGGTAATGTGTTCTAACCTAGTGGCAATAGAGCTGTAGAAAACTCTCATAGTCAATAAATATTTAGGAGACATAAATGAACAGATGTTGTTGAGAATTGGATGGGATTGATAGAACAGAATTGCTGGCATAGGTAAATGATGGTTAAGGAGACCTGGATGAGGGTAGATTCTTGGGAAGCTCAATGGTTTAAATTGGGGCAAGCTGACTTTAAGGTGTCTCTGGGATATTCAAGCAGAGATTTCAGTTAGGCAATTTCATATAACGTCCAGGGTTCTGAAGAGAAGCAGCTTGTGGATATAAACTTGAGTGAGTCTTTGTGTGTGTCATTATTTTTGCTTTGATGGTCATTGAAGAGATGGGTGTTGATGTGTTCAGTCTGAGAGCACATAGAGAGGAAAAAGTGATTCTAGGATTGAACTTCGAGAAGCTGATACTTAAAATCTAGGTAGAGGAAGATGAAGCAGAAGGATAAGATAAAGGTAGCAGCAAAAGAGAGAAACCCAGATGGGTGTACTGGTATGGATGCTAAGGAGAAAGTATATTTTAAAAAGAAAGTGAAACTCAATATAGTAAGTATCAACTTTTCCCAAGTTAATCTATAGATTTCATAAAATTATTGTCAAAATCTCAGCAAAATTTGTAGTAAACATAGACAAGTTTACTCTAAAATTTACGTGGAAAGGCAGAGGCTATAGACTAGCTGAAACAATCTGAAAAACAATAAAGTTGAAGGAGTCACTCTACTCAATATAAAGGTTAACTACATAGCTTCAGTAATTAAGACAATGTGGTATTGGTGAGCAGTGAGCAGTAGACACACAGATCAACAGAACAGGATACAGACCCAGAAGCAGAAGCACACAAATATGCACAAGTGATTTTTTATGAATGTGCAAAACCAATTCAGTGCAGGGTCATCATCCAACAAGTAGTGCTGGAGCAACTGGACATCCGCAGACAAACAACAGCAAAATTTAAGCTCAAGTCTCACGACTTGTGCAAAAATGACTAAAAATAAATCACAGGCTTTAATGTAAAACTATAAGAATGTAAAATATATAACCAAAAAAATGTGGATTTTTTTTAAATATAGGAGTAAACATTTGGAATCTAGGACTAAGTGAGGAATTCTTAGATTAGACACCAAAAGTATAATCCATAAAAGGAAAAACGTATAAATTAGACCTCATCAAAATTTAAAATTTTGCTGTCTGGAAAAAACCTAAGAGGATAAAAAAGGAAAGCTACAGGTTTGGTGGAAATATTTGCAAACCATATATCTGACAAAGGATCAGTACAAGAGTGTTGATAGCAGCTTTACTCATAATAGCCTCAAACTGGAAACAATTTGCATGTCCTTCAATCAATGGGTAAATGGTCGAACAAATTGTGATATGTCCATACCATGGAACATTACTCAGCAATAAAAAGGGACAAATTGTAGCTCCATGCAACAACTTGGATGGATTTGGGGGGAATTATATTGATTTTAAAAAGCCAATTCCAAAAGGTTATATAATGTGTGATTCTGTTTATAAGACATTCTTAAAACGACAAAATTTTAGAGAGAGAAAACTGATTAGTGGTTGTCAGGTATTAGGAATGGAGGGTGGTGGTGGGATGGAAGTAAGTGTGCTTATACAAGAGCAATAGGAGAAAATCTTTGTGGTGATGGAACTGTTTTGTATCTTGGATATACGAACTTACACATGTGATAAAATTGCAGAAAAATAAGCAAATGCATGCACACACACATGCACACAGATGTATGTAAAACTGGAAAAATCTAAGATCAGTAGATTGTATCCATGTCAATATCCTGGTTGTAATGTTGTACATTACAAAACTATAGTTTTGCAAGATGGTTCTATTGGGAGAAACTGGGTAAATGATTCAAGGGATCCCTCCATATTATTTCTTAGAACTGCATGCACATTTATAATTATCTCAAAATAAAAAGCTTAATTTAAAAAAAAGAATGGGAGTATAGAAATGCACTACAAGAAATACACAATTGGATTTAGTAAGGAATTTCAATGCTTTCTGAAGACTGACATGAATGATGCCATGGTGAACAAAAGAAGACAGAGAGAAGCTCATTAGGAGTCAAATCCATCTACCTTCCCAAACCTCAAAGAATCTTGGGACATGAATATGCCTGGCTTGAGTAAAAGTATGTGTGAGATATGGGAATGTAAATAAAGAGATTAACTATAAATATGTTCATTGTGAAGACTACTGCCCATTTCCCCCACAAGTCCCCAGCCTGAGAAGGGCATCTGACAGCCAGGTATCCAGGCATTCTCCCATACCATCTCCCCAAAGCCCACTCCTCTACTGCCAGTCTCCACTCCTCTCCCTCCTGCCCCTCCTCACATACCCCTTCCCCACCCCAGGTAACAAGTGATGTCCTTTCCAAAAAGGTTCTGTGAAGTTTTTAGGGAAAAGTAAGATACCTAGTCTAGTGGGTCCATGCTCCAGAGTAAAGCCCATGAACCCTAGCATTTATGGGGTTTCATAGAGCAACAGCCATCTCCTCATCCACTCATAGCGAAGCAAAGGTCTTCTCTGTAAAATGAGGATTCTAGTAATATTTGGTGTGTATGAGTATGGCAAGAATTAAATAAGAGAGTAGATATAAACCCAGATTCACAACACATAGCAGGCTATGCAAGGTTTGGTTAGTTAAAATACAACAAGAACAACAACAGTGTTAAATCTAAGGGGGAAAGAGCAAAATGGAGAGTATGGCTGAAGACTGCAGGTGGGAGTGGGGAGTGACTAGAGATGGCTAAGATGCTAAGCGCAGTGGCTACCACAGCCTGTGGTCCTCTCTTCTCAACGCAGCCACTTCTGCTATGCCCCTTCTGCCCTCGTTCAAGTTTTCACTTGGCCAGAGGGTGCTCCATGGTTTTGTTTTTCATGAGGACTCACAGTCAGATCACCTGCCCAGATTCTTTCTGTGCCTGTCTGCCATGACATCAAGGCAGATGGTAGAGTTGGAATTGGGAACTCTTTCCTCCTCTCAAATAATTGGAATGTTGGAAATGGCTCTAAGGAGTGAAGGAGGTAAGCATCTCTTTGTTTTTTCCCTTCCATAATCTTCTTCTGTGAGACACCAGACCCTGGGCTAGACTTTCTTGTCGACATTCAGGTATAGAGGAGTCACTGGTGGTCATTGAACTCCTGTGAGCCTTTTTCCTAACCAGTAAAATGGGATCCAACAATTTAATCTAAAACCAGTATCACTAAATTTTGTTTGCCTTAAAATCTCATTTTACATAATAATTAGTTACCCAGTGCCAAAGGGCTTACAATAGAACACTTCTACGGGAAACCATGAGAGCTTCATTTTTATCTTTAAAGTCAGTTCTAATTTGTATTTCTTCTTAAATATAACAATTTAGACTCCCACCAACAGTGTAAAAGTGTCTTATTTCCCCACATCCTCTCCAGAATCGGTTGTTTCCTGACTTTTTAATAATCACCATTCTAACTGGTGTGAGATGGTATCTGATTGTGGTTTTGATTTGCTTTTCTCTAATGACCAGTGATGATGAGCTTTTTTTCAGCCACATAAATATCTTCTTTTTAGAAGTGTCTGTTTAGGCCAGGCGCGGTGGCTCAAGCCTGTAATCCCAGCACTTTGGGAGGCCGAGACGGGCGGATCACGAGGTCAGGAGATCGAGATCATCCTGGCTAACACGGTGAAAACCCGTCTCTACTAAAGAATACAAAAAACTCGCTGGGCGTGGTGGCGGGCGCCTGTAGTCCCAGCTCCTCGGGAGGCTGAGGCGGGAGAATGGTGTGAACCCGGGAGGCGGAGCTTGCAGTGAGCTGAGATCCGGCCACTGCACTCCAGCCTGAGCGACAGAGCAAGCCTCAGTCTCAAAAAAAAAAAAAAAAAAAAGAAGTGTCTGTTTATATCCTTTGCCCATTTTTCAATGGGGTTATTATTTTTATTTTTATTTTTTGGAGATTCTGGATATTAGCCCTTGGTCAGATGGATAAATAGCAAAAATTTTCTCCCATTCTTTAGGTTGCCTGTTCATTCTGATGATAGTTTCCTTTGCTGTGCAGAAGCACTTCAGTTTAATTAGATACCATTTGTCAATTTTGGCTTTTGTTGCCATTGCTTTTGGTGTTTTAGTCATGAAGTCTTTGCCCATGCCTATGTCCTGAATGGTATTGCCTAGGTTTTCTTCTAGAGTTTTTATGGTTTTAGGTCTTACTTTTAAGTCTTTAATCCATCTCAAGTTAATTTTTGTATAAGGTGTAAGGAAGGGGTCATTTCAGTTTTCTGCATATGGCTAGCCAGTTTCTGCAACACCATTTATTAAATAGGGAATCCTTTCCCCATTGCTTGTTTTTCTCAAGTTTGTCAAAGATCAGATGGTTGTAGATGTGTGGTGTTATTTCTGAGGACTCTGTTCTGTTCCATTAGTCTATATATCTGTTTTCGTACTAGTACCATGCTGTTTTGCTACTGTAGCCTTGTTGTATAGTTTGAAGTCAGTTAGCATGATGCCTCCAGCTTTATTCTTTTTGCTTAGGATTGCCGTGGCTATACTGGCGCTTTTTCAGTTCCATATGAAATTTAAGGTAGTTTTTTCTAATTCTGTGAAGAAAGTCAATGGTATCTTCATGGGGATAGGATTGAATCTATAGATTACTTTTGGCAGTATGGCCATTTTCACGATATTGATTCTTCCTATCCATGAGCATGGAATGTTTTCCATTTGTTTGTATCCTCTCTTATTTCCTTGAGCAGTGGTTTGTAGTTCTTGAAGAGGTCCTTCACATCCCTTGTAAGTTGGTTTCCTAGGTATTTTATTCTTTTTGTAGCAATTGTGAATGGGAGTTCACTCATGATTTCGCTCTCTGTTTGTCTACTATTGGTGTATAGGAATGCTTGTGATTTTTGCACATTGATTTTGTATCCTGAGACTTTGCTGAAGTTGCTTATCAGCTTAAGGAGATTTGGGGCTGAGACGATGGGGTTTTCTAAATATACAATCATGTCATCTACAAGAAGAGACAATTTGACTTCCTCTCTTCCCATTTGAATACCCATTATTTCTTTCTCTCGCATGATTACCCTGGCCAGAAGTTCGAATATGTTGTGGAAGACAGTGTGGTGATTCCTCAAAGATCTAGAACCAGAAATACCATTTGACCCAGGAATCCCGTTACTGGGTATATACCCAAAGGATTATAGATCATTCTACTATAAAGACACATGAACACGTATGTTTATTGCAGCACTGTGCACAATAGCAAAGACTTGGAACCAACCCAAATGCCCATCAGTGATAGACTGGATAAAGAAAATGTGGCACGTATACATCATGGAATACTATGCAGCCATAAAAAAGGATGAGTTTGTGTCCTTTGCAGGGACATGGATGAAGCTGGAAGTGAACCCACCATTCTCAGCAAACTAACACAGGAACGGAAAACCAAATACCACATGTTCTCACTCATAAATGGGAGTTGAACAATGAGAATACATGGACACAGGGAGGGGAACATCACACACCGGGGCCTTTCGGGGAGTGGGGGGCTAGGGTAGGGATAGCATTAGGAGAAATACCTAATATAGATGACGGGTTGATGGGTGCAGCAAACCACCATGGCATGTGTATACCTCTGTAACAAACCTGCACATTCTGCACATGTATCCCAGAACTTAAAGTATAATAAACAAAAATTAGATTTTAGCTAAAATTTTCATTCTGTTTTTAGTAAGTTTTCCAGTAGCCTACCACTATTTATGATTTTTCTGTTTATATTCTGATCTTTCCTGTTTTAGGAGCTGGCACGTGTCTTGACTACGTCACTGGTATTTTACATCCTTGGTTCTTTGCCTACTGATTTCTTTCTTTCATTCCTTCCACTCTTTCCTCCATGTTTGCTTCTCTGAATTTAAATTTCTTCATTTGTTAATAGGGGTGACAATAACACTCATCACACGGAACTGAGAAGTGATCTAATGAAATGACCCTTGTAAAGCATTTAGATCATTAGGTCAATACATAGTAGCTATAATTAGTGTCTGATATACATAAAGCCCTATTATTAATGTCATATGAAAGCATTTATATTAGAAAATCTCTAAAAGCTATTCTAGCTATTATTTTAATCTAATTTCATGGTAATTATTATCTAATTATAGTGAGTTCTTGTGTATTTTTTAAGTGTAAGGCTATTAACATGAGAAGATAGTTATTTAAAATGAAACAATGGTAGTAGACTTTAACAGAGACAAAATAGGTTTATTAAATGTCTCAATCAGTATTTTTGTAGAAATTATATTTATGCAATAGAACTGAAAATTAAATGACTAGTAGAAACAGAGAAAAGGGAAACAGTAAAACAATGGTAGAAAATTTTTTCAGTAAATATTACATTTTGAGCATAAATTATTAATTTTCACATTTGAATGGTAGCATAATTAATGCTTTTGAATAATTTAAAATAATTTTACCTTGAAAAAATGTAGGTAAATAATAAAGAAGATAGTTTGTGTTTTCCCATAGGAAGAAAAAATATATCTTTATTATACCAATTTGTTTCAAGGGAATTCATGACATGTAGAAGCTTATGGCTAACTGGCTCAGATAAATCATCCAGATACAAAATGTTCCCAATAGTGTTGTCTGCGGAATGTACTTTTTTGTCATCAATAAAAATACTGTCTGAGCTTTGGAAAGGTATTATAGTAAATATAATAATCAATTTTTTTTCCTCTGACTTTTGCTTCCATCAGTCTCTTCTCTATCTCTTACTGGTCATTGAAATTTTGAAAGCAAAATGCAAGCCAGTGCTGAAGTAGTTGTTTTTAAGTATATTAAAGACTCATTTCCTCTTACTTGGTTCACACCCTTATGAGAGGAATTACAGGGAAGGACACAGTAGAGAAATGTCCTTGAACGTGTGTGTATAATCAGTGGAATTGGATTCCACTGGGAGTGATTATGTTTTTTTGGTTTCTTTTAATCACACACAGTTTACATTAGTGGATAATGAACCCCCATAAATCCAAATTTCTCAATGCCCAAATACTTTTCATCTCATAACTGAGACTGTGTTAAACACTCTGAAGTGCAAACTTTTGCTTGAAACAACTCCAGTTTCTTTATTACTATAACCCGAATTAACCCTCATCAAACTGATTTTAGGTGTATCATACAGGCAATAGATATGCTTCCTTCAAAATAATAGTAATCTTTTAATAAAACTTGGGAGTTCATGATTTAAAGGAGCCTTTAGAAGATTGTTTTTGTAAAATAATGACTAATTTTATAATAGAAAAGGATCAAACAATAAGTGACACTTTAAAAAAAGTAGAGATGTATTGTGTGGATCTATATTTTTACGTGACTTTAACTTTTATTTCAAACAGATTTTATTGTATGTTTTAGCTTGTTAAAAATGTATTTTGTGAAGAACATCTTTTTAAAAAGCAATTATGAATAATAGTTTTACCCCAATTCATTAGGTCTTTAAAACAAAAAAAAGTTTTGGTGCGTAAATTATAGATGGTTCCCAGCTTATGATGGTTTGACTTATAATTTTTTTACTTTACAATGGTGCGGGCTGCCATTTGTTTTGCTTTTCGAAAAAAACTGACAATGACTTTGTCTTGAAATAATAAAAATCGCATTCTGCTTTCACTTTCTTTTTTTTTTTTTGAGATGGAGTCTCGCTCTGTCTCCCAGGCTGGAGTGCAGTAGTGCGATCTCGGCTCGCTTTCACTTTCAGTATGATATTCAGTAAATTACAGAAGACATTCAACATTTTATTCTAAAATAGGCCTTGTATTAGATGATTTTGTCCAACCGTAGGCTAATATAAGTGTTCTGAGTATGTTTAATGTACGTTAGGCTAAGCTATGATGTTCTGTAGGTGAGGTGTATTAAATGCATTCTTGACTTACAATATTTTCAACTTATGATAGGTTTATTGGAGTAAGTCCAAGAGCATCTGTACATGTAACATGTAATTTTTGACATGGAGATAATAACCCAGGGTGTAGAAGGTATAACCTCAGCCTTTTTTCACCTTATAACTACAAAACATACAGAGAGAAAGAAATGATGCTATGCAACGAAGAAAATAAGCTGTGAAGTAGTGGTGTTAAAGGAAACCCTTTACATTACACATTGATGCTAATTGTCTCAATTAAAGACAAAAGTGTTACCTTTTTCACATTAAGTGAAAAGAAGCTAGGCACCAACAAAGATACATTGTGATGCCATAATATTGCTCTTAGAAATTGACATTTCAAAGTGATTGCCATTAACACTCATTACTATGGTTACAGTCAAGAATTCGGTTTTTTTTTTTTTTGTCCTTCTCACAGTAGTTTCAAAGTGGTTGAACAGAACAGAAGACCTAAAAGTGGGCAGGTGATGCTATAATACTGGAATAATTATAAAACAATCACAAGAAAGCTTGTGTATTCTATATCCATATTATCCAATATGGGGGACACATTTGTCCACCATAAATTTAAGTTAATTAAGACTAAATTAAATTAAAATTCAGTTTTTCAGTAATGCTAGTCATGCTTCATATACTTGTAGCTAGCAAGCTTTCCTTCACTTGTAGCTAGCAGCTGCCATATGAACATCATAGATACAGATTTCCTTCAGCACAGAAAGCTCTATTGGACTGTGCCATTTTATAATCACCAGATTTTTTTAAGTTACCCGTGAAATTATGTATTATGTATTTGGGGTTATCCATATTTTGTAAAATAGCGATGGCATAGTAGAAATATTCTTCTATAGTAATGAAAGGCTACTTAACCTCATGAGAAGAACACAAAATTCAGACTCACATAATTCTAGATTCTAATCTTAACTCTGTTGACTGACCTTGCACATCCTACTTTTGGTTTCTAAGTCTTTGTTCCTTTATTTGCAAAATGAGGTAGGAAAATGCTTGCCTCATAAGAAGTTTATAAATATTAGAAAGAAGGTACGTAAAGGTGCTTCCTACGGTGCCTGACACATAGTTGGTATTTACTTATGGTTGTTATTGTTTTTATTAATTAGCAAAGGAGAAGACAGTAAGCTGTAGGTGGTCACACAAATCATACTTTTGCATAAAAGATGAATCTTTATTTTCTAGAAAAAAATATCTTCTAAGGTCAGTTCATTTTCATAGTATCACACCAAAAATATTTGTGATCATAGTAATCACAGAATAGTGAGGAAATGACCAAGCAAGGATAGGAAAATATATAACCACAAAGGAATCAGTGAGTCAGGAAGAGGATAACGAGAATTTTAAATGGTATGAAGCGGAAAAGACAGAGATAATAAAGAAGGACACAAATATGCAAGAACAGAAAGGAAGAAATAATCCCAGATACAGTTCCTCCTGGAATTATACCAGAAAGATATGTGAAAACATAACGACACAATCAAATAAGGAAGAGAAAATGATTTCTCACTACAAGACTGTGAGGAAACATCTTTTCTGTAAAATTATTTTTCCTGTGCTAGAGAGGCATATACATCTAAAAGATTAAAGAGAAAAAAAGAAGGCAAAACTGCTGCAGAATATCTACTCCTGGTGTGCTTTCTAACCTTAAGCATGTTCCTCTAAACTGATGTGCCACTGTTTTTAATACATAAAATGAGTAGGATGAATTAGACATTTAATCCCTCCAGATTTAGTACGTATTGCTCATGGTAAGAAGTTTGGCTTTGACGACCAAAATGCACGCTCTCTGAGATGTTTCATCACAAAAAGGCACTCCTGTAAAGTCATGTGGCTCAATTGCCAGGAGGGGCATATATGAAGGATAACACAGTAATGGAGAACAGAAGAGTCACATGCCACTTGTGGCCAAAGCTTCCATAATGGAGAATTAAGGAGTCAATGTGATAAAAGTGCAGAGCTAGGGAGGGATCTCAGGCATTGCCTGTATATTCCGTGGGGAAAACCAGCTGCTTGAATTTAACCTGGACACTAGAAGAGAGAAGGTATTTGGAAAGGAAAGCAAATCATCCCTTTTATATAAGATCGGGGTTTTTTAACATCCAGAATTTGGGTGAAACAAGCAGCAGAGTGAAAAATTTGGGCAGAAAATTTTGAGACAGCACAGAGTCCTCAGACTCAGGAATAAATTTCCATTTGATCTGGGGAAGTAAAGTCAAGATCAAATAAAGATAAAAATGAGACCAATTAATAGAACCCAACACATGTGTATTGAATCCCCATATTTGGCATAAAAGTATTAGGTGCTGAGAATGCAATGATGACCAAAACTATCACAATCCCAGCCTTTTGAAACTTAGCAACCATCTGTGTCTAAAAACAGGTAATTTTATTTCAGTCACTGTTAATATTGTTAGCTTAACAAGCACATATATTCTTATTGATAAAGGCATTTGTTTGGAAAAATCAGTCATGTAAAGAGCCTATTGTAAAACCTCATCTGCCATCTCATTAAGTACTGCAAGGAGTTAATGAAACTCACCAGAAGATGGCAATACATAGCTTCCTATCTCTGCTGTTACAATTGCTAAGGCCAAAAGCTAAAGCTAAAGACTCCTATGACACCTCTATTACAATTGCAAATAACACTTTTTATTTTAGTTGTTTGCATCAGGGATGCTATGTATATTATGATCACCAGGCAGTATAAGTATTATTAGATTTACAGGATTGTATTGATAAGTAGGTAGCTAAAAAGTGCAATGTTATAAAAATCTCAAATCTGAAGGCCCATAGCAAGACATCTCTTTGTTGCATCTTTTCCAAACTTAACACTAAATACATTGCTCTCTTTATCCTTTTCTTATTTTGAATAATGTAGAAGATTCAACAGTGGCAAAATTTATGAATATAAAGTATTAATACAATGGTCCTATAAAAATTAGTTGTTTTTACATTTGAAACTTTAGCCTCAATATGTATTTATTGTATCATAAAAATATTCAAGTGCTTTTATTTTTCTTGAAAGGCAATTCAAAATTTTAACTTTAATTAGTTATGCTAAGTAGGTCTTATTTTCTGTTTTAAACTCAAAATAAAAATATTTCAGTGATTTGGCCAGTTTTTTTTTTTTTTTAATGGAACTAGCTAAATATTCAACTATTGAAGTCAACTGAGTTATCCTTAATAAGAATATAGCAATAATAATCTAAAATTATGAGTGAGTCAGTTATATTCATTAAAATGTGGAAGAAACCTGTTATCTATTCAAGCAGAAAAGGATTATTACCCTAGACTTCTAAAAGTGGTTGAATAATAAGGATGTGTGTTTAATTTCAGTTGATGTTGTGATTGACTACAGTTAAAATTCTAAAAAAAAAGGGAGACATAATAAAAACCGTAAAAGTTTTATCTTCTCTTTATGGAAGTAAAAAATACATTATAGTTCCCAATAGAGAGGTTGAATAGGCAGTGTCAAAAATAAATGCACTAAAGTTCTGGTGTACTATATAGAAAATGGCCAAATACTTAAGCAGTATTTGTTGCATCTTTTCCAAACTTAACACTAAAATACATTAGAGCACCAAAACCAGTCAAAATTGTGGGAATGAAACTCAAACAACATCCACAATTTAGGAGAAATTTTACTCACTATAAAATGGTAGAACTGGATAAGAAATGAAATCAGTGACTTATCATTGTTCTGACATGCTAAAAACAGAGAGAATGGTTTTCCCCTTCTTTGTAAAGGGAAGTTCTATTTTTGTGGTGAATCTAGAAAACCAGACATGCATTATTAATGGGAGTAATAGTAATAACAAAAAATTTTTTTACAGGTTTGAAAAAAGTTTCAACTAAGTAGATCAAAGGTATATATTTTTACAGGCAAATCAATTTGTAATCCAGATGTCCTGATTTTTATTGATGCTATATCTACCCTTGGTTCATTAAGAGTAATATTCTGTATCTTGAAGGTATATCATCTCTAATGAGAAAAATTCCTGACTCTTCCATAGTTTTCTTCTCCATTGATATTTCCAGGAATCCTTTGAAATGTTATCAGTTATAATATGAATCCATAAATGTTACCAAATTTGATGAGCAGCCTCTGTCAAACATTAAATAAGAGTTAATATACCAAGTAACTTAAGTTTAAACATATTAAATATATAAAGATAAGCAGTAAGAAAAATAATATGATATTGCTGTAAGTAGGCTAGATAATAGGAGGAAAAAAAGAAGAAATATACTAAATTTGCATTGCTCATATCTAAGAGTCAATAGATACTGTCTAAACACACAGAGACTATGGAAATACTAAATAGAGTTAGGTAGACGTAACATCAGCAAGATAGGTGAGTAGGCAATCTCAGCCCTTGTCTTCTACAAAAACAATAACTTAACCACTATCCATAGGCCAAAAATAACTCTGGAGTTATTAGACTCTGGAGAGCTCCAGAGTCTAATAAAGAAGCTGTACCAAGCCTGTGGAGCACAACAACTGAGGATAGCCTCACAGAAAAGAGTAGGAAGCATTTTACTTGTGTCACCTCATATCTCAGGCCTGCATAGCTCAGCACCAAAAGAAATCTTCTTGGTTGCCACTTCATCCCCTGGTGAAAAAGGAGGACAGAAAGATACCATGGTCCTTACCACTGCCACAGATACCCACAGCCTTCACCACAGAAAATGCCCACAGTCTTTGCCAATGCAGATCTCATCTAATTGAACTACATGGAGTCCATGCCATTGTGCCCTGCCCTCCTGCTGTGGCACCATCACATGCACAACCATTGCCCAAATCTGATGCCATCCACCCTGGATCTGATGTTGCCCATATCCTTTAAATCCAATGCAAATGCACCCCAAATCAGATCCATCACTACTGTGTGCCCCCAGAACCAGTGTCCCTATGGATCCCTGAAACCGGTGCCCGCAAATGTTCCCAAAATTTGTGTACCCCACCCACCTAGCACCCTGTTACTCACCAGCAGGTGAAGATCTTTCCCCATAGAAGTCAGTTCATAAAGTCTGGAAAAGGTGAGTCTTCCATCAAATACACAGATGTTAATTCAAGGTTTAAATAACAAGAAAAATCAGGAAATCTCCCCAAAACAGAAAATTTCCAGTAACCAACACCAAAGAAATGGAGATCTATGAATTGCAAAATGAAGAATTCAAAATAGCTTTTTTTTTTTTTTTTTTTTTCCTGAGGTGGGCTCTCACTCTGTCACTCAGGCTGGAGTGCAGTGGCACGATTTCAGCTCACTGCAACCTCTGCCTCTCAGGCTCAAGTGATCCTCCCACCTCAGCCTCCTGAGTAGTTGGAACTACAGGCATGCACCACCATGCCCAGCTAATTTTGGTATGTTTTGGTAGAGGTGGGGTTTCACCATGTTGCCCAGGCTGGTCTTGAACTCCTGAGCTCAAGCGATCCACCCAACTTGGCCTCCTAAAGTGTTGGGATTGCAGGAGTGAGCCACCATGCCTAGCCCTCGAAATATTGTTTTAAAGAGGCTTAGTGAGTTACAAGAGAATACAGATAGACAACTCAACAAAATCAAGAAAACAATACATGAAAAGGATGAAAAGGTGCACATGGAACGTTCTCCAGGATATATAATGTTAAATTACAAAACAAGTCTGAAAAAAATTAAGAAGATTGACATCATTCTACATAACTTTTCCAACCACAATGGAATAAAACTGGAAATCAGTAACAGTAAGAAAATCAGCATATTCACAAACATGTACAAAATAAACAACACAAATATGTGGAAATTGAGTCAAAGACAAAATCAAAAGGGAGTTTTAAAAATACCTTGAGAGAAATGAAAATGGAAACATAACACATCAAAACTTAAGGGATGCAGCAAAAGTAACACTAAGAGGGAAATATATAGCCATAAACACCTATAATAAAAAAGAAGAAAAATTTCAACTAAACAACCTAACCTTACACCTCAAGGAATTAGAAAAAGAAGAACTAAGCCAAAAATTTAGCAGAAGGAAGGAAATAATAAAGATACACACACAAACAAGCAAGATTAACAAATTATTATGATAGAATAAAGAGGAACTACATATTTTATATGAATAAATGCAAATAGTCTAAACTTATCTATTAATACAAAGAAATTTCAGATTGACTCTCAAAACAAAATTTGAGTCTGTTGTATACAAGAGATACATTTAAAATAGAATAACTCTGAAAGTTTGAAGTATTTTTAAATAAGTAAAAAAGTACCAAGAAAATATTAACAGCAAAAATAACAAATTCACACTCTTGGTATCAGACAGGGTAAGTTAAAGTAAAAAAAATAAAAGCATTAAACAAGACAGAAGAGTATCTTACAACTATAGAGTGAGAAATGCACAATGAACTTATAATAGCTATGGGATGTTTATCAACTAATATCACATCAAAACTCATTAAGCAAAATGTAAACTACAGGAAATAAAAAGAAATTAGAAACACATTAAGAATGGAAGTCTTTAATTTACCTACTATATCAGTTTGCATCCAGTCAAGAGGGAGGAACCCACAGTTATTTTAACAGAGATAATTTAATATAAAGAATTCTTAACTAGGTATTTGTTGTGGTTATTTCTCAGAAACAGGAGGGACCCCCAACCAAAATTCTGTTGAGATGTCAAGACTGATGATGCCTCACACACACCAAGACAGTGTAGAAAAGTTTATCATCGCATCATGAGGTGGTCTAGGAACAGCAGGGCAAACTTCCCAGAAAGGTCTAAAAAGTCTTTAGAAAACAGAGAAAGAAGACAAATAGGTATTTTTGTGATATTTAGAGGGTGGGGTGGGGCCAAGGTGCTAATTCTGGTGTGGGCGGAGTTTGTATAGTTTGATTTTCCCTCTAGAACCAAAGGAGGGAACACCCAGGGTTTCTCATCAGCTTGTCCATAGGTGAGCAGAAAGGAAAGAAAGAAAGGTGACAAACATCAAAATATATCGAGTCAGGCCCTTTGTTACAGTATTAAAGAACTGAAAGGCCAAAAGGAACACCAACACAAAGGAATCAAGGAGAGTGCAACTTCAGGAAGCAGCTACCACTCCTAAAGCTAACGAAACAAAGGAAAGATATTGGAGTTATAAAACTTACAGGTTTCAAAGAACATCTCCATAGAGCTAAAACTGAAACCCTGAGTAAGGAGCCCTGCTTGGCTGGTGCTGGTATCTCCAGGCTTGGTGGAGGGTCCGCATGGGCATAGTACCAAGATCTCTGAAAAAATAAATGGGAATGTGGTAAGTTTCAGCATGCTTGGATTTCTCAAATCTGAAGGCACGATCCAAAGCAGTTCCTGGGCTTACTATTTTGAAGAAGAGAAAGTTTCAGTGGCTTCTGCTTGGTCCTTCCTACCATAGAGGTCCTTCTTCCGTAGGTCAGAGAGTCAAAGCGGGATTCTACAAGTTACTGCATATGTCTTTTCCAGTTATGCCTTCCAGAAACGGAGAACTAGACACAGATGGACTAATGAACGAATGTACTTCAAATTTTGGAAAAAATTCCATTCAACATCTGTCCACTATAGACCTCATGTTGATTGGTGAAACAAAACAGCATTTTGAATCCTTAGGCATTTACATCAACTTGGAGCTAGTGTCCAACAATCTGTATAAAGTCCAAGTATTTCCCTTTTCCTCTGTACACAACCACTCTAGAAAATGTCTTGGAAAGAAGATCTACAGTATAATGTTGTGTTACTTCTGCATGTCCTTCCTCAAAAGAATTTGATCTTCCCTTCATAAGAGGCTGTAAGTAAAGTAATTCTTCTATTTGGAATTCAAACTTAGAAATATTTTTCTGTTATTTGGATCAAGAACATTTAAGTAGGCTATCAATCTATTTCAACCCTAGGGATATTGTGATCAAATAAATAGCCCCCACCAAAGATTCCTTAGGGACAAAATATGCTGATATTTTCAACGTGTTATCCACTAAGGTAAGTATATTCACCTTGTCTTTGGTGATGAGGAGCTGCCATAACCTCTGCCACACCACTATCCACACCATTATCCTGAGCAAAATCAATGAGCCCACCTCTCACCATCATATCCAAGGCGTCAAAGGACAGCCAATACAGAGCTTTTCAAGGATGCTGCTACTCACCTCACCAGGTATTTCTCAATGCCTTAGTGATAGGACCCCTTACATCAGGGGCATTCAGGCATCTCAACCTCATTCAGTGTAAGCCACAAATGAATCTAAATTTTAGTCAACTAACTAAATAAACTATTTAGGGTTTAGAGAAAAGTGGGTTAAAGAGTTAATATTTATATTAACTATTTCAAATAATGTTAAGGAACCTTTTAAAAAACAATAAAATGCCTTCTTAAAAACACCACTAGAAAGTCAACTAGATCACTATAATCCAGCCTCAAAAATATTTTAAAGATCTTATTTTTCCCCTTTGTGCTTTCAATATGCTGAATTCAAAAAGTAATTACTATACTTTCCTCACATATAATTACCTCATGTATAAGCAACAAAAAAAAATATAGTACTCTCAGGGATACAATGATCCTATGTGACCTAAGAGGCTGCAGATCACAAATCTGAGTATGGAATAGTAGGTTTGAAGTAAATAAAGAGCCTTGGCATTCCTTGTAGTTGTATTACTTCAACCTCTGCCTCCTTCCTCAATCACCTTTTCCTCTGTGGTTCCATGTTTTCTCCCCTTCTCAGAGGGACACTTGTGGTTGGATTTAGAGCCCACCCCAATAATCCAGGATGCTCTCATTTCAAGATCCTAAATTTAATTACATCTGAATAAAATCTTTTTTTTCTCTCCCAAATCAGGTTACATTCACAGATTCCAGGTGGACATGTTTTTGTAGTGGATGGAGAAGGGAGGGTCACCATTCAACCCACTATATAGGTGAATTAATCCATTTTCAAAGTGCTATAAAGATAATCCCTGAGACTAGGTAGTTTATGAAGAAAAGAGGTTTAATTGACTCACAGTTCTGCATGACTAGTGAGCCCTCAGGAAACTTACAATCATGCCAGAATGCGAAGGGGAAGCAAGGCATGTCTTACCTGGTGGCAGGAGAGAGAGAGAGAGTGCAGGGGAAACTGACAATTCGTAAGAACAGCATGAGAAAAACTTCCCCTATAATCCAATCACCTCTTACCAGGTCACTCCCTTGACACATGGGGATTAAAATTTCACATGAGATTTCAGTAGGGACACATAACCAACCATATCAATAGGATAGTAGAGTTCTATGTTAGCTAGGGTAAGAAACTCCAACTATTTTACTGACTACCTCCAAAGCTCAGCTTACTGATCACTCTAATTGCTGTCCAATGCACATTAGTGGGGAGAGGAAGACTGCTCTATGCAGTCACTCAGGGATACATGCTCTATCATCATGTTGTCCCACCATCATCTGGAAGCTTGTCATCTTCATTCAACTGGCAAAGGGGAAAGAGATCATGGATAGTTGTATAGGAGGTTCTAGGGTCCAGGCCAGGAAGTGGGGTACATCATTTTTTGCCCATATTCCATTGGTTCAAACTCAATCACATAGCCCTCATTTTATTGCGAATGAGGCTTCTTGTTGAGTGCTCAAAAATAAGAGGAATAAGTTTGAAGTGCAGTTTCTGCCACCAGCCATATGTTAAAAAAAGTCAATATTATAAATCTAATTCCTATATACATCAAAATCTAGACCTTAAAAATAGAGAATTACCTTACTTTTTAAGCTCCTATGGAATATTAAAGGCCATTGACCTTACATTAAACCACAATAAAAATCTCAGTAAATTAAAATAAGTAAAAGTAGAACTAGCAGTATTCTTACTTTCAAATGTAATTAGACTAGTTTCAGTTCTTTTATGGGCATGGAAGTCCACTGCAGTGCATCCTTTCTGCTAGTTACAACTAAAAACTCTTGGAAAATCCACTCCCCAATCCACCAAAGAAAAGCCTACCTGAGGACTATGAAAAATACTAAGAATTTAAAAACAGAAGGGAACAAATAGAAAACAAATAACAAAATAGTAGACTTCAGTTAAACTATATAAGTAATTGCATTACGAGTTAATGTTATAAGATAGTACTGCTAATAGGAAAATAGTAAGTCATTTTACCATTAAAAAATTTTTAGCAGCCACATTAAACAAATAAAAAGAAGCCCATCTATCCAGATATTGTTTAAACATGCAATCAATCTAAAAATCATTAATGAAAAATATTGCATTCTTTCTTTTGGAACATCTTTGAAATCCAGTATGTATTTTACAAGTATATAGCAATTTGGACTAAGCACATTTCAAGTAGCTAATAGCTACTGTATTGGACAGTAAAGCTCTAAACCTTCCAGTTAAAAGGTTGACATTCACAGAGTGGGTAAAAAAGTAAGATCCTGCTGATTGATTATTGGTTCAGTTTCTCTGGAGAGCCCTGACTGATGCCTTCAGACATTATGCAAGACAATTGACCCAGTTTCAGTAAGAAATCAATGGCAGGAAAACTAAGAGGGAAAAGGACAACTGCTCTATACTAAAGAGATTTAACAACCAAATGCATAATTCAACCATGTTTGATCCCATGTTAAAATCACTGTAAAAAGCATTTTCGAACAATCATGAACATTTAATTATAGATTGAATATTAGATGCATCAAAATGCTATTGCTAATTTTGTTACTGATAGTAGTACTGCAGTTGTGTAAGAAAATGTCATTTTTAGAGATACACACTGATCTGTGTAAGGATGAAATAACCTGATGTCTACAATTTGCCTAAAAATGATTTATCAAAGGAAAAAACTCTTAAGTATGGGTGAAAGAAATATAGCAAAATCTTGAACATTGTTAAAAATTAAATAATGGGCATATGGGAGTTCTCTCTACTTCTATATTTGTTTGAAAATGTTTTATTATAAAAATGTAGAAAGCCACAAATAGAATCTTGTTAATAAAGAGGAAAATAAATACCTGCTTTAAGAGAGCATATTCATGAGCCCCCATCCTTTCTGACATCACCATGAAATCAAAGAATAGAAGCACAAAAAAGGAATAACCACAAAATGAGACAGATATTAGGAGTGAATACCTTGAGAAGGGGAGAGACTCCAACAGATTTCCAGAAGACTTTAGGAATTGTGTGTGTGTGTGTGCGCGCATGTAAGGATGAAACCAGCTAAGAAAGCCACAATCAGGAATACCTAACACGGTTTCTATAGAGCAAACTAGGAACTGTACCTCAAAGTCAGGAAGGTAAACAGAGTGGGAATGAGAAGTAATACTGAAAAGAAGTTAATTGAAGACCTGTACACACAACAAATACTCCAGGTGGTACTCCTATACCTTTTCCCCACCTGACTGTGCCAATATAGGTGCCCTAACTAAGATGATTAACTGTGTCCGCTTGCCTAAGATTTAAGGAAGGTGGGATGGGGAGAAGCAAATCCTACGACTCCTCCCAAAGAATTTTAATGAGCTTTCTGGAGAAGACTAAGGCTTCTATTGACAATGTTGATGCCCAGGAGGAAAGTTCTCTTCCATCTGCTAATCCGCAACTAGATAATCACTCAACAAAAGTGATGCCTATTAGATGACACACAGTCCACCCCTTCCCCACACAGGACTTCATTAGAAATTCTTAATTAGAAAAAAGAGAGAAAGAATAAAGACATTTATATATTATAGAAAGAAAACCCACACCCTTCTCCTGTCCTCCTTCTTAAATGTAAACAGATACTCAAGGATTGGCAGCTGTATGAGAAGAATTGGCCATTTAAAGGGGAAAGACACACATACGTTAATAAACAAACAAAATTGTTCTTAGAGGAAACCAATAGAGGAGGCCAGATTAATATTGTAAGAGTGATTTAAGTTATTACATCCACGAGTGAAAACATAAGATAGGAAATAAATGTTCTGTAAGTTCAGCAGCCTAACTCTCTTGGTACATTGCTAGGGGTCTAGTGATACGAAACATGGTAATATCCCTTCTAGAGTAACAGGCTTGTTGCTGTGCCTTGCACAGCTCACTGTGGAACCAGAAGTGTGATATGTGCTGAGCTTCCTGGGATTTTGGAGGTAACAATACCACCTTTAATCAAGTTGCTCTAGTCCATTTACTGTAATTGATAAAGCTACTAGTTTTGAATAGGACCTAGAGAAAGAAAAGGCTCTGCAGCAGGTCCGGGCTCTGGCAGCCATCCCAATCCTTGGGCCTTATGATGCAGCAGGTAACAGAAGTCTCTGAGGCCAACAGAGATGTTGTATGAAGCCTGTGAATAGCCCCATTAAAGGAATAATAGTACAGACCCTTAGGATTTGGGGAGTAAGATCTTCATGCTCTCTTCTATAAACCACCATCCTTTTGTGGTTTTTTTTGGCAGAGTCTCACTCTGTCACCCAGCTGGAGTGCAGTGGTGCAATCTTGGCTCCCTTCTCGCTCTGTCATCCAACCGGAGTGCAGTGGTGCAATCTCGTTTCGCTTCAACCTTCACCTCGCGGGATCAAGTGATTCTGGTGCCTCAGCCTCCAGAGTACCTGAGATTACAGGTGGGTGCCACCATACCTGGCCAATTCTTTGTATGTTTAGTAGAGAGGGGGTTTCACCATCTTGGCCAGGCTGGTCTTGAACTCCTGGCCTTAAGTGATCCACCTGCCTCAGCCTCCCAGAGAGCTAGGATTTACAGACATGAGCCACCGTGCTCAGCCAAACCACCATTCTTGATTAGAAAAGAAGGATTTTATGGTTTTGGTGGAGTTTGAACACCTGACCATGGGACCATAGGTATACTGGGTTGAATGGTGTCCCTTTAAAATTCATATCCCTCCTGCAACCTCAGAACACAATCTTATTTGAAAGTAGGATCATTGCAGATGTACTTAGTTAAGATGATACTGGAATATGGTGGGCCCTTAACCCAATGTGATGGGTGTGCTTACAAGAAAAGAAGAAGACACAAAGCCAGACACACAAGGAAAATGCAGAATGCCATGTGACAACAGTGGCAGAGATTGGAGTGATGGGTCCACAAGTTAAGGAACACCAAGGATTGGCAGTGACACTGGAAGCCAAGAGAAAGCCATGGACAAAATTCTCCTCTAGAGCCTTCAGGGAGAGTATGGCCCTGCCAATATCTTGATTTGGAATCTCTAGGTTCCAGATTGTAGGAGAAAAAAAACCTGTTTTTTTAAGCCACCTAGTTTATGGTACTTTGTTCTGGCAGCCCTAGGAAACTAATGCAATGAGTTACCATGCAACCTGTGTTTCATGTGAAACCATAAACTTGAGTATACACAGCAAAATTACATTGTAAAGTGGAAGTGGTATCCATGAGGGCTGGCCCCAGTGTGTCTGGAAGGCAAATGCATTGCATGAAGCTCAGACTTTCAGTTTACTACTTTGCTGCCTCACTCTCATCCCAAACTGAGGACCTCCTGCAGAATTTCCTACAAAAAGTTACAAGAAAATCTTGGGTCTTATACAAAGACGAATTCCTGCTGTGCCAGCCCAGTTAAAAGTAAACAACTGATATACTAAAGCTCACATAGAAATGCCTCTGGAAAAATAGTAGTGATGGCAAGTCCTCCTGGCTGGCAGGCTTTCAAGTGTTGCAGATGATAGTTCACTTTGTGTAGAAGAAGAGAGGACCTGAGCTATTGATCCACCATGACTCTTGGACAAACTAGCAGTTTTGTCACCTGAAGAGAAGAAAATTAGAAAATTGATTATAAGAAAATTTGGAGGAGAACTATATAGTGGTTTGGAGGGGAACTATATATGTGTGTGTGTATATGTTTGTGTATATATATAACTATATATGTATATAGTTACATATACATATAATTATATGTATATATAACATATATGTACATATGCACATATAGCTATATAACTATATATACATATACATATATGTATATACACATATATACATATATACTATGACATATAGTTATATATACACATATATACATATATATAGTTATATATACATATATATAGTTATATATACATATATATAGTTGGAGGCCTTGTAAAAGGAAGAGAGTATGAAAGTATTTGTTTTCCACTTAATGCTTACCAAGGGCACACCGAGGTGGAGAAAATTCTCAGTAATAAGGTGGACAAGATTATTTCTCAATGGATGTGAGTCAGTCTCTTTTCCACTTCCTGTGCTGCTGATGGGGCCTATGTGCAAAGTGACCATGTGACACAGATGGAGCCTAGGCATGAACTCAAAAACATGGACTTCCCATCGCTAAGGCTGACCTGTCTGCTACAACTGCTAGGTACCGAGTCTGCAAACAGCAGCGACTAACTGTGACTCAATACAGCCAGCCACCTACTGGATTCTTCCATCATGCAGAGGACAGTGCTTTGTCCATACATATAGGAATGGAAGCAAAATTTATGTAGTCATTTGCCTCCTCACTCATAAACTTCATTAGTATCTCCTCCACTCATCACTGGTAAGATTGTCTATACCATCTGCTATGGTCTGAATGTTCTTGTCCCCTTGAAATTCATATATTGAAACCTAATCACCCATGTGATCATATTAGGAGGTGAGGTCTTTGAGAGGGGATTAAATTATGAGAGCAGTGCCCTAAAGGGTGGGATTAGTGACTTATAAAAGGAGCCCCAAGAGCTGCCTTGCCCCTACCATCATGTGAGGACACGGCTAGGAGGTGCCATCTATGAGCCAGAAAAGGGGCCCTCACTAGACACTGAATCTATGGGTGTTTAGATCTCCTCCCCTCCGGAACTATGAGAAATAAGTGTTTGCTGTTTGTAAGACTCCTGGTTTATAACAGTTTGTTGTAACAGCCCAAACAGACTAAGACCTGATAGTATATCATATATCACCTCTGATCATGGGATACAATTTATAGCAAAGAAAATGTGATAGTTCATGGCCATGCACTCCACCGTACTTACATGTGCTTCAATAAAATATACTCTTATTTTTTATATTGACAAATTCTAGTTATATACGTTTATGGGGTAAAAAGTAAGTTTATAATTTTTCATATGATATGAGATGATTAAATGAAGCTAATTACCACATCCATCTCCACAAATATTTAACATTTTTTGCGATGAGAACATTTGAAATTTCTCTTAGTGATGTCAAAATGTCTATATTCACCATGCTGTGCAACATTCCTCCAAAAAATCAGACTATTCCTCCTATCTAACTGAAGATTTTTACCCTTTAACTATTATCTCCGAGCTTCTGGTAACCACCCTTCTACTCTGTACTTCTATGAGTTCCATTGTTTTAGATCTCACAAATAAGTGAGAACATGCAGTATTTGTCTTCTGTGTTTGGCTTATTTCAATCAGTGTAATGTTCTCTGCTTCCATCCATGTTGTCACACAGACAGGATTTCTTCCTTTTTGAAGGATAGCTAGTATTCTATTGTGTATATACACCACATTTTGTTGATTGGTTTATCCATTGATAGATGCTTAGATTGATTCCATAACTTGACTACTGTGAATAGTGTTACAATAAACATGGGAGTGCAGACATCTCTTAAACATACAGATTTCAAGTCTTTTGGGTAAATACCCAGAAGTGGGATTATTGGATAATACGGTAATTCTACTTTTAGTTTTTTGAAAAGCCTCCATACTTTTTCCGTAATGGTTGTACTAATTTACATCTCCACCAACAGTGTACATGGGTTCCCTCTTCTCCACATCTTTGACAACACTTGTTATCTTTTGTCCTTTTGATACAGCTATTCAACAGGTGTGAAATAATATTTCATTGTGGTTGTAATTTGCATCTCTGTAGTGATTAGTGGTGTGGAGCATTTTTTCATATATCTGTTGGCTAAATATATTTGTTTGTCTTCTTTTGAAAAATGTCTGTTCAGGTCTCTTGCCTGTTTCTTAATTTTATCTTTTGTTTTCCTTGGATAATTTAGATAAAACATTTGGAAAGCATGCTAACACATAAGTCAGAAAATGTGGAAGAAAATATCTTCAAATAATACAATTTCCATTATAATCTATTTTATTTTTTAAATTTTACTTTAAGTTCTGGGATACATGTGCAGAACATGCAGGTTTGTTATAAAGTTATACATGTGCCATGGTGGTTTGCTACACCTATCAACCCATCATTGAGGTTTTCTTTTCTTCTTTTTTTTTTTTTTGAGACTGAGTCTCACTCTGTCACCCAGGCTGGAGTGCAGTGGCACTATCTCGGCTCACTGCAACCTCTGCCTCCTGGGTTCAAGCAATTGTCCTGCCTCAGCCTCCTGAGTAACTGGGATTACAGGCGTGCGCCACCACGCCGGGCTAATTTTTGTATTTTCAGTAAAGACGGTGTTTTGCCATGTTGGTCAGGCTGGTCTCGAACTCCTAACCTCATGATCCACCTGCCTTGGCCTCCCAAAGTGTTGGGATTACAGGTGTGAGCCACCATGCCCAGCCCATGTAGGTTTTAAGCCTGCATGCATTAGGTATGTGTCCTAATGCTCTCCCTCCCTTTGCCCCCACACCCCCGACAGACTCTGGTGTGTGATGTTCCCTTCCCTGTGTCCATATATTCTTATTGTTCAACTCCCACTTATGAATGACAACATGTGGTGTTTGCTTTTCTGTTCCTGTGTTAGTTTGCTAAGAATGATGGTTTCCAGCTTCATCCATGTCCCTGTAAAGGACATGAACTCATCCTTTTTTATGGCTGCATAATATTCCATGGTGTATATGTTCCACATTTTCTTTATCCAGTCTATCATTGATGGGCATTTGGGTTGATTCCAAGTCTTTTCTATTGCAAATAGTGCTGCAATAAACATACGTGTGCATGTGTCTTTATAGTAGAATGATTTAGAATCCTTTGCGTATATACCCAGTAATGGGATTGCTGGGTCAAATGGTACTTCTGGTTCTAGAACCTTGAGGAATTGCCACTTTGTCTTCCACAATGGTTAAACTAATTTACACTCCCATCGACAGTGTAAAAGCATTCCTATTTTTCCACAGCCTCACTAGCATCTGTTGTTCCCTGACTTTTTAATGATCGCCATTCTAACTGGCATGAGATGGTATCTCACTGTGGTTTTGATTTGCATTTCTCTAATGATCAGGGATGATGAGCTTTTTTTCATATGTTTTTTGGCCTCATAAATGTCTTCTTTTGAGAACTGTCTGTTCATAACCTTTGCCCACTTTTTGATGGGGTTGTTTTTTTCTTGTAAATTTATTTGAGTTCTTTGTAGATGCTGGATATTAGCCCTTTGTCAGATGGGTAGATTGCAAAAATTTTCTCCCATTCTGTAGGTTGCCTGTTCACTCTGATGCTAGTTTCTTTTGCTGTGCAGAAGCTCTTTAGTTTGATTAGATCCTGTTTGTCAATTTTGGCTTTTGTTGCCATTGCTTTTGGTGTTTTAGTCATGAAGTCTTTGCCCATGCCTATGTCCTGAATGGTATTGCCTAGGTTTTCTTCTAGGGTTTTTATGGTTTTGGGTTTTACATTTAAGTCTTCAATCCACCATGAGTTAATTTTTGTATAAGGTGTAAGGAAAGGGTCCAGTTTCAGTTTTCTGCATATGGCTAGCCAGTTTTCCCAGCACCATTTATTAAACAGGGAATCCTTTCTCCATTGCTTATGTTTGCCAGGTTTGTCGATGATCAGATGGTTGTAGACGTGTGGTGTTATTTCTGAGGGCCCTGTCCTCTGCCTTTGGTCTACATCATAACCTGTTTTCTAACGATGGTCCATAAATTTGTCTAATCTGTCTCTTTCATAATCTCCTATGTGGGGTCCCTCATTTCTGAGTTTGTGTAACCTTCCACATTTTAGTCAGTACTACTTCGGGAGATTGAGTTCCAAAAGTACATGAGATCATTTATAAAATGGTTCTTTTTATTTGTACTGCGTTTCCCTCCTTCATAATAAACTACCTTTAAAATCGTCTCTTTACATGTAAATCATCAAGTAATAACTTGGACATGATGGTTTTGGCAATAGCTGAGACTGAATAAAAAATGACAACAGAAATAGGAGGGAGGAAGATTAACCAAGAGCAACAGAGGAACTAGCAAACAGATAAAGCAATCAAAAAGAAACAACTGCACTGCCTGACAATTTAGGAAGAGGGACAGAACAGGGCACAGTAGAAGTGATATGTTGGATTTGTTTATATGGAGGATTTGTTTCCTGGAATTGTCTTAAGGAAGATTAACCAAGTGGAGAATGTCAGAATTTCTGCTGCAGTAGCAATTTGGAGGAGATAGAAATAGAGAAAGAAATGAGGGTGGAAGTGTGGTATCTAGAGAAACTAAATGAAGGACAAAGTGAAAGATGCAAATACACATAGAAAAAGAACCCATGTTTGTTTAAGGTCAGAATCTTTCTCCTTGCTACCCAGGTTGAATACTTATGATTTGTCATTGATTTCTCTCTCTTGGCTTCTATATTGAGTCAACTGCTCAGTTATTATAGCTTTTACCTATGAAATGTCTTTCAGAGCCACCTTCTTTTCCTTTCCACTATGATCAGCTTAGTTCAGATCCCAATTTCCTCCCCGCAGTAAACTGATAACACTATTCTTGGCTTGGTTTTCATGACCCTCTGTTTTGGATGGATTGTGTCCCCGCCAAATTCATATATTGAAGTCCTAACCTTCAATGTGACTATATTTGGAGATAGGGCCTTCACAAAAGTAATGAAGGTTAAATGACGTTAGAAGAATGGGGACATTAATCCAAAATGACTGGTGTCCTTATGAGGAGACATAGAGACACCGGGGATGCTCAGGCACAGAGAAAAGGCCATGTGAGGACACAGCGAGAGGGCTACCAGCCACCTGCAAGCCAAGGAGAGAGGCCTTAACAGAAACCAACACTGGTAGTTCCTTGGTTTCAGACTTCCAGACTCCAGAACTGTGAGACAATAAATTTCTGTTGTTTCAGCCACTCAGTGTCAGGTATTTTGCTCTGGTAGCCCTAGCAGGCAAATCTGTCCTTTCCCTGAGGTTGCATAAAGCTTTTTTAAATGCAGCACCCATGCTGTTACTTCCTTCCTCACGAATTGTTAATGACTCCACATAGAGATGAATCACCTTGGTCTTAAAAGCCATTCTTCCTGGATTCAGCTTTTGCCAGTCCCCCATTTCAACAAAATGTGACTCTTCATCATTTCTACACGTCAAATAATTTCTTACTTCCATGCTTTTTTCAATTTATATATCTCTATCTGGAAATTTACTTCTTTTCTTTAACCCAATAACAGTCAGGAGTAGCAGGAACCCAGTCTAAAGAAGTCCCGGGAGCCACCTCTAGTAAATGCAGACTGATGCATTGTCAGAAAGTCCTTGGGGCAGCAGCTGAAGCAGTACAGGCTGTAGGAGCCCCAGAAAGATAAAAATGTCTCTGTCATTATTACTGACCTTCCTGTTCTGTTAGTATTTGAGTCTTCAAGAGAGATAAGACTTTCAGGTGCATTGCTTCTGGCTCTTAGCTTGCCTGGCTTCCTGTCATTTAACCTGCTACACTTCCCATTAGGTTTCAGCCCAGTCCTGGCCTCTAATATCAGACCTGGATTAGCTAAAACAATATAAAGAGGACTGCAGGACTGTAGCTCAGCAGCTAAGCAGCATATTGGTTATGCTGCCAGCCCAGCTCTAGCCTTGATTCTCTTTAACTAGACCCTTCTCTGAGCCAGTGAGTGGCTGTCTTTTTCCACAATGACAAAACTACTGCCTAATACTCCAAATTTGCCACAGTCGAAATTACCATGATGCATGTTCTTAGACATGCCTGATGCCTTCCTGCCTGGAGATGTGCCAATCATCTGATACAGAACTGCCAATCACTTTCTCAGCCATTCTTACATCACCTTGATTCACTCTGGATGTTATCCTGGGCTTAGAATCTTTGTTATTCTGCCCATTCTGATTGGTCCAGAATTTCACTTGGAACTTATCCTATGAGAAGGATGCCCTTTTAATTTCAGACCTGTTAGAACTCCAATTTTCTCATGAGAAATCTTTGGAAACATTCCCTGATCTTAACATCCTGATGATTTTTCCATCTTTATTCACATCCAGTCTGTGATAAATCTTACACGTTTCCAAATGTATCAAGAATGTGATCACTTCTCACCACCTTCATCACCACCACCCTCTTCCAAGCCACCATCCCCTTTCACTGTGTTGTAGCAATGGACTCCTAATTGGTCTCTCTCCTTCTGACTTCAATCTGTCCATCTGGTCTCAACACAGTAGTCAGTTATCTCCTGTAAACACAAGTCACTTCACACCATTCTTGTGTTCAGGGCTATCCAGGGGATTCCTACCTCTCCTGGAATAATAGCAAATTCCCTATAATGACCTACCAGACTTATACAGTTCATCTTCACCACCACCATCATTTCTATGACTTTATCTCCCCCTCACCCACTCCATTCTGGCTACTCTAGATTCCTTCTCCTTCCTTAAATAGAACAGGAAGTTTTCAACCTCAGGGCCTTTGCCCTTGCTCTTTGCTTTCCCCAGAATGTTTTCCCCAGCTCTCCTCCTTATGATATCCTCATTTACTTTTCTCAGGACTATTTTCAGAAATTCAGAAAAACTAAAATTTCAGCCATTGACTTGACACATCTTTTATCTCTTCTCTGCTATATTTTTTCTCCCTAGCAGCCATTATTATCCAATAAGGTATATATTTGTATGGACATTGTTTGCTGCCTACATTCTCCACTAGAAGATAAACTTTATGAATACAAGATTTTCTTTCTTTCTTTTTTTTCCTGTGCACTGCTCTAGAAAGCATGAAAAACATTGCCTGGCACATATGTAGTAGGTACTTAATAAATACTGAGTGACTGAATGAATCTTGTATGCCCTAACTTGGCATATCTGCCTGGATTTTGAGACCTACCTTTGCTGGTCTAGCCTATCATTTTATGCTTTTATCCTTATCATGACATATGAAGTGAATGAAGGAGGCAGTTGAGGAATCTGCTCTGCAGTGTGATGGCTTGGTCATCTGAATTGCCCAAGGCTAGCTCTGGATGGAGATGGAATGAAGTCCACTGCCCCTACAACCACAGCAGTTGTCACAGTGGGAGCCCCCCGGGACACACAGTAATTCTGTGCTTGGGGAGCTGAAATTAATTATATCCATTTTAGGCCCCACTGGTTGCCAGATGGATTTTAGAACATAGGCAGAGGAATTGCAAAATGGTGCTCAAAGATAATCAGGGGAGGAAAAAAACCTTTTAGAGTTTAACATATCTGATTGCCAAAAATATCTACCTCTATTTAATCAAAATATTTCCTGCTTTGTGAACTCATTTTTCTATTATTTGATCTTCAAGAAAGAGAGAATATGACTTCTCTATCATCCACATGATCATCTTTCACATACAGAACATTTTCAGCCATGAAGCTGTCCTAGAAGTTAAGCAATATGAGCCATCATTAGTTAATATCCTTTCTGTAACTGGTGATATAGCTGATGACAATCAATAGGGTTAATTAAGATAAATAGTTGGTCTATGCTTCTCGTCATTGAGGTAGGAGAATACATAGATAGATAGATAGATAGATAGATAGATAGATAGATAGATAGATAGATAGATAGATGAGTGGCATTATATTTAAAAGGCTTTTTGTTTTGTATTATTTTTTGGAATACTAGGTGTTGTCCTAAGTATCTGAAGGCGTCTTGGTAAGATTAGTGAGTCAAACACTTCTGGTCTGTAGGCAGCATTGACTGGCTGTCTCTCTAGCATTTATTGTCCTCTCCTGTCTTCTTTACAGCACCCATGATTTAATTCAGACACTGCCCAGAATACTTCCCATTTGTTCCTGTCCTTTTCCACCCTGCTCTGTCCTGGAAGAATGACCAGCGTGAACAACATCACACTGCTCCTGCATCCTCAGGCTTCTGGTTTGTTTTAAACAATGGGGAATCCCAATAGAAACAGGAGAAAGCAAGAATATCAGAGTGCTAATTTTGCTAGTTCCCTCCCTAAGCTTCTCTGAGATTACCTGTGTTCTCCCAGGGTCATTGCTCCTATCAACATGTTATTCTCTATAGGACTCTACCTCTGCGTTCCAGTAAGCTCTCCCTCCCTGATTTCCTCTGGGCCTGGGATCAGTAGCGGCTCTGCTGTTGCTCACTCCAAGTTCACTGGCTATGACTTATGGTTCCACTATGCCCCATTCACACTTTGTAATTGGCCCTTTGAATAAAACAAACCAAAATAAAATGCGCTTCACTTCATATTACCCTCATGTGTGACTTCTGACTTCTGGTTCCTTTTGGGGCCAAATACAGGTATGTACATTTTGCTATGTAGGCCATTTGCTTCAGGAAGATCTTATGCCATCGAAGGGTCTGACTGGGTGAAAGGTAATCAGAACATTTTATTTTTCTTGGCCACAGTGATTGGGAGGAGGCCACTAGGCACAGAACCTAAGCTAGCCTAATTAGAGCAATATTCAACACATTTGCCTGGAACTTTTAGACATAAATACTTTCTCTCTCAGTGTGTGAATCAAAAGTATGTACCAGTCTAATTATTGCAGGTACACATCCCACAAACGTAAGGATCAACCTTAGAATGAACTCAACATGTGGACAGCAGAAGAGAAGGATAGAAAGAAAACAGATCATTGATGTAAACTTGGATGAATCCTGAAACTTATCCTTTTGGATTTTTCCAAGCTAATAAATCATCTTTATTTTTATTTTTGCCTGTGTCCACTGGCTTTTCTTTTCCTGGCATCACAATGCATCTGAACTGATACATGTTCATCCAGAAATATGATTATGGTGATATCTCACAAATTTTCCAGCTGGAAATAGATATGGGTAATAAAATAAACCAGGAAGGAGAAACTCACAAGTAAAGATGGTCTTTTCTTTTCAGAGGCTCCTTGAAGTATTTCCAAGTGGTGGATAAAACTGTGTGTACTAGTGAGTTCACTCAGTCACTCTGGAACACTCTTGGTAGGAATCCAGTTAAGAAATTATTTAATCCACATGATCCTCTCCCACTGCAAACCCAGCTATAACCTGATGTCATTACTGGCACAGTTATCTTGTAAACAAAAGCTCAGTTCTAAATAGTATTTGGCAAAGTCATTATGCACAAGTCAGATAGACTGATAGTGGCCTAAAAAAAGCTTAAGATCCAGAAAAAGTTAAGAATCTTTGGGAAAAAAATAAAAATAAGGACAGACAAAAGGTAGATGATATTAATACAGGATGAAGAGCAAAGAAAAGTTGCCAAAATTCCCAAATAATTACACAAATTCAAGGGGAATATGAAAAGCTCTACAACATCTCAGAAGTGGATTATCAGGAGATTTCAGAGCTGTCTACTTATGAGAAACCATTTCAGACATAGAACTGTATATCCAAACAGAGCCAAAAGCACAGTGACATAAGTGTTTTAGAGTAGTTAAAAAAATATGAACCAAAAAGAAAGGATAATATTAAGAGCTGAAGAGAAAAAAATATATTTTTCTATTGCTTTATACCATGAAACATGGGATTATACTAATTGATGACCCATTGAAGATGAGGATGTCTCAGAGATTTGAGCAATCAGTTTCTAATGGGTTTGTTAATAACGTAACTTTATAATTGATGGTATGTAGAATTCCAGAAGGCATAGTGAGATTGGTATGTTCATTCATTTATTTATTCAACAAACATAAATTGTTTTAAATGCTAAGAACATAAGAGTTAACAAATAGACTAAAATAGCTACCCTCATGGAGCTTAAATTTTAGGGACAGACACAAAATAAATTAGAAAAGTAGAATATGTGTGTGTGTGTGTGTATATATATATATATATATGTATACACAAAGTTAGTGCTAACTGCTGCAGGAAAAAAGAAAGTATGGAATGAAGGTAGAATGTTCAAAGAAGAGTGGAGGGTATTTAAAAATTTTATACAGGACATTGAGGAAATTGTTCACTGAGAGGGTAATGCTTCGATTGAAGACATGAAAAAAGTTAGAAGGCCAGACATGTGAATATGAGTAACTTTCAGGATTGAATTTGCCTGCAGAGAGAATATCATAGAAAAAGGTCCTGCAGTGGGAGCTTGCTTGGTAACCTTTAGGAACATCAAGGAATGCAGGCAGCTGCAGGTAAGTGAGTGAAGCGGAGGGTTGCAGTTGGGGCTAGGTAGTTAATGAGGAGATGGGGCAAATCATGTAGGGCTTTCTAGATCATAAGAGGACTTCACTGTAAGTAATATGGAATGCTATTAGAGGGTTTTGAGCAAAGGAGTAACATCATCTGGTTTATGCTATAATAACATTTATGTGACTGTTACATTAAGAGTAGCCTGAAGGCAGCCAGGCACGGACGCTCACATCTGTAATTTAGCTGGCACTTTGCGAGGCTGAGGTGGGTGGATCACGAGGTCAGGAGTTCAAGACCAACCTGGCCAAGATGGTGAAACCGTGTCTCTATTAAAAATACAAAAAATTAGCCGGGCGTGGTGGTGGGCGCCTGTAATCCCAGCTACTCGGGACGCTGAGGCAGAGAATTGCTTGAACCCAGGAAGTGGGGGTTGCAGTGAGCCGAAATCATGCCACTGCATTCCAGCCTGGGCAACAGAGTGAGACTCTGTCTAAAAAAACAAAAGAAAAAGAAAAGGAAAGAGTAGCCTGAAGGCTAGAGATGGTGTCTAGGGTAGTAACAGTGGAGCTGATAAGTAACAGATTTTAGATTCATTATTAGACTTTGTAACCTACAGAAAAGTTTCAAGAGTATTACACAGAACTCCCTGGATGCCTTTCAACCAGATTCATCAGTTCGTTGGCATTTTGCTCCATTTACTTTCTTCATCCATCCTTCTCTATGTTTCATTATATTATGTTTTCTGAACTACTGGAAAGTATGTTAGGGACACCATGCCCTACAATTGCTAAATATTTTAGAGTCTTTTCTAAGAACAAGGACATTCTCTGAATATGTTTAAAAAATAAAATCAACATGTTTGCCAATGGACTGAAGGTGAGCAATGAGAAAAAAGAATTGTCAAGTATGACGCCAAGACTTTAGGCTTGAGCAACTGAAAAGGATGGAAGTTACCATTAAATGATGTGAGGAAGCCAGACAAAGGGGCAAGTTTGGACGAAAAGGTCACAGATTTTGTTTTGAACCAGCTTTATTTGGGATGCTTCTTCAACTTCCCGGGAAGGCAATTGGATATACAAGTCTGGAGTTCAGAAGAAATATCTGGGCGAGATACTGAAATTTGGGAGTTCGTTACATATACATGATATTTAACACCATGGAATTGAATAAAATCCCCTAGGAATTAGTGTAGCTGGGAAATAGAAAAGCACCAAAGATGTAGCTCTTGGTCCCCCAAAATCTAGAAGTTGAGGATATAAGAGGGATGCCGCAAAGGAGACCAAGAATCAGCCAGAAGAGATAAAGTGAGGAAAGAGGTAGGTTCAGAAGCCACGTGAGAAAACTCTCTTGAGAAGGAAAGAGGAAATAACTAAATGCTTCTAATAGGTTAGGATAGGGACAGAGAATAGGAACACTAGGTTTAGCAAAGAAGTCATTGGTAACCTAGCTAAGGTGGCATGCCAGGGGTGAAAGCTGGCCTGTGGTGAGTTCGGAAGCATATGGAAGGAGAGAAATTGCCAACAGTGAGTGTAGACAACTCTTTCAAGAAATTTTTCTTAAAACTAAGGATAGAAATGAAGTAATACATGGAGTTTAGGTAGTGAACAAGAAAGTTTGTTGTTGTTAATATGGGAGGAATAGCATGTTTATGTGCTGATGGGAATCAGCTAGCACGGAGAAAAGAAAGTCATGATGCTGGGAATAGAGAAAAACGTTGTTGACAGGAAGGGATAGATTGAATATATAAGTGGAGGAGGTGGCCTTAGCTAGGAGCTTAAAGAGTTCATTCCTAGCAACAGAAGACAAATTGGAACATATGCAGGCACTGACAACATGTATGCATATGCTAGTGGCAGCTTCTGGAAATTCTCTTTGATTGCTTAAAATAATAAATAGGAAACAAGGTTAATAGCTGAAACTTTAGATATGGGGGAAGATTTAGGGGAAGTCTGGAAAGACAGGAAAAAGTGTGAGATTTGTTTAGGAAAGTGGAAGAGTATATTGATCAGAGAAATAGAGCATTTAGGGGCATTTGATTTAGTGATCATAAAGGCAAAGACCAGCTAGCATAATGTAGTGTTCCCCCAGCCATCTTCAGCAGTGTGGGTGCAGGCACAGAGTAGGCAGAGCTGAATTTAACAAGGGATGTGTGTTAGCCAAGTGAGTATGACAAGGCAAGAGGGACAGAGCTTGAGGATAAATTCAAGAGGTGAGTAGGATGGTTACATGTGGAATTTAAACCATTTTAAAAGGGATGAACATAAAGTGGGAGATAGACAATGAAAAAAATGGCAAAATCAATGGTCACTGAGCGGCCACATATGGTTAATGTGGGTTATGCAGTACATACACCTAAGGGGACCTCTATCAGGTGGGTACCATCCATAACTGGAATTTATGATTCATGTATGCTTTATAATTTTCTGAAAGATGGCACTCAAACATCTTGTTTACCAAAAAGTGATCTTTTACAATAGTTTCCAAAAGACGGAGTTCAAATATCTGCTGGGCACGGTGCCTCATGCCCGTAATCCTAACACTGTGGGAGGCCAAGGTGGGAAGACTGCTTGAGCCCAGGAGTTCAAGACCAGCCTGGGCAACGATGAAACTTCACCTCTGCAAAAAACAAAAACAAAATCAGCCAGGCATGGTGGCAAGCACCTGAAGTCCCAGCTACTCAGAGGCTGAGGTGGGAGGATTGCTTGAGCACAGGCGGTTGAGGCTGCAGTAAGCTGAGATTGCACCACTGCAGTCCAGCCTGGGTAACAGAGTGAGACTCTGCCTCACACACACACACACAAAACAAAAAACAAAAAACAAAAACAAAAAAACTTGAAGAATTCAAACAAAGGCATCCTAAGGGTCATCAGGCCATCAGTGACCCTGACAATGGATGTGAGGCCCTATTAAGTTGAGGGGTTATTGGAATTGGAATGCAACAGAGAGAGTACTGGGAACAAAAGAGTCAGTGATCAGAGAGTAGAGTGTTTCCAGTTGAGATTATCATCACAAATAATTGTTACTGTTAATCATGACAAGGTCAAGACTATGATCATGGGAGTGGGTGGCTAAGTAGAGGAGAGACAAATGGTCTAAGAAGACCAACTCCTGAAGGAAGCATGGGGAGGAAGGGACAAGAACATTTCACTGGGGAATTAATATTTTAAAATTTATTCAGCAATGCTAAAATGTTTCATCTTTTAAAAAGTACTAAAATCTTAACTTTTAAAATTCTAAAACAATATTAATATTAGAGTTATAAGAGATTTAAAAGATTGAACTTATTACAGTAGAATTTCTATACATTTTTCCCCTTCCTTCCTTCCTTCCTTCCTTCCTTCCTTCCTTCCTTCCTTCCTTCCTTCCTTCCTTCCTTCCTTTCGACAGAGTCTTGCTATGTCACCCAGGCTAGAGTACAGAGCACAATCTCGACTCACTGCAACCTCCATTTCATGAATTTAAGCAATTCCCCTGCCTCAGCCTCCTGAGTAGCTGAGATTACGGCCGTGTGCTACCATACCCAGCTAATTTTGGTTTTTTTGTGTGTGTGGTTTCAGTAGAGACAGGGTTTTACCATATTGGCCCACCTGGTCTCGAACTCCTAAACTCAAATGATCCACCCACCTCAGCCTACCAAAGTGCTGGGATGACAGACATGAGCCACCGCGGCTGGCCTAGAATTTCTGTAAATGTTAATTTAGTAAACGTTTGCATTCACCAGTTCCACCCAAGTCTGTGTTTGTACTGGATACTGTTTGGCAAACAACCTTCATTCACACCTCTTTCTGTGCTCTCTCCTGTATCTCTGGAGCTAGAAGTCCAGGCACTACATTTCTCAGGCTCCCTTTCCTGAAGGGTTTGGGTGAAATTTGCATTCTGCCCGTGCTCTCACATGAGATTTGGAAGGCAAAGTGGACACTGAGAAATTCTCCCTCTAGCGGCAACGGCAGCAGTTTTACAGAGGCTGGCTGAACACCCAGCTCCCTCACCAGATCTAGCCTCTGAGCAGGGGTGGCTGTGATGCTGTTGGCGGTTTGCTGCAGTATCTTGACCTCTGGGTGGCAGCAGCAACTTGCCGAACTCTGGATTGCCCTTGCAATGGTGCTACCTGAAAGCTGAAGGCAGCCTGATGATGATCACTTCTCTAGCCTTTCCAACACTCCTTAAGTTGCTTTGATTTTTCTTTAGTGAATCTGGACTGACACAATATTTCATGCCAAGATTGGTTCCAGAGCTTCAAAGATGAGAATCTTGTTGTTTGACCTGGTTGCATTTGCTTACAGTGATGACCTAATTGCCTAATTCTAGTGCAAAATAGAATTATGAGGAGACATGGCATGTGATGGCAAATAGCTCCTTAAATTAACACCTACGGTTGTCAGAAGTGAAGGATCTACTGAAATCAAGAATTGAGGAGACTAAGTTGACCACTGCTCTAGAGTCTGAAAGTAGGAAAGAGAATGAGGAGGACCATGGGGTATGTCATCTACTTACGACTGCACCAGAGACCATAGAAAGAAAATAGCAAGCTGGGAAACTTTACACTTTTGGTTCAAGGCCTGGTCAAGAACTAGAGGACTTCTAGGACCCTTGTAGCCACATTGTTGATATAGCCAAAAATCAGACCTAAAGTCTGCTTCTGCATATTGCAAAATTACAGCCTAAGATAAATTCAAAGACTTGCCAAGTATCTTACGTGACAGTTAAAGTTCTTATTGTGAAGAGTGGGCTATGAGAACTGGAACAGGGGCATTTGGAAGATTTGGGTGAATCTGAGGACTTTGAATGCAAATCCTCCTGAGGCTTACTTGTCAGGAAAATAAGTCCCTCCGTCTTCGTTTGTCCTTTCTCCCTTGTCAACAGACTATTGATTCCACTTGAGGCCATTACCTAACAAGTGATTCCTAGATTTCTGAAAACCAAGCCAGACCCCTACTGACTACATCAAGACCCTGACTGATAAAATGTCCCTTAACCTTTAAAAAGTAAGAGAGCTACTTTGATTGAAGTTTCACTGCACTGTGTGTATGAGTTGGTTTTGAAGAGATTTAAGACTAAGGGAGGGAGGTGGAAGAAGAGAGCCATTTGCTGAGTTGCACATGTGTTCATTTGAATAAAGATACACTGGTAGACACTGGGGCCACTGCTTTTGACAAATCCACAACATATTTTAATTATGGCCATTTTTTAATAGTATCAACACAGTTACATAAAGTAGAAATGACAGAAATAGAAATGATTATTCAGGTCAGGCACAGTGGCTCAGCCTGTAATCCCAGCACTTTGGGAGGCCAAGGAGGGCAGATCACCTGAGGTCAAGAGTTCGAGACCAGCCTGGCTAACATGGTGAAACCCCGTTTCTACTAAAAGATACAAAAAATTAGCGAGGTGTGGTGGCACATGCCTGTAATCCCAGCTACTCAGGAGGCTGAGGCAGGAGAATCGCTTGAACCCGGGAGGCAGAGGTTGCAGTGAGCTGAGATTGCACCGTTGCACTCCAGTTTGGGCAACAAGAGTGAAACTCCATTTCAAAAAAACAAAAAAGGAAAGAAAGAAATGATTATTCTCTGATTTCATATGGGCACAATGTCTTGTATTTTACAAATGTATAGAACACCATGATGCAGGCATTGGGATAAAGCTGGGCTGAAGGCAATCTGCAATTGTTGCTATCTTTGGTACCTCTTGCTAATGCAGAGAGGGGACCTTGGGGACCCATCTTCTGTAATATATAAGAAGAAGATTTTTGTAAAGTGAAATAGAATGAAAAGACGGATGAGGAGGACAGGCCCTGGGCCTGGTGGAGGAGGAAGTCAGGTTGCTGTCCTGGCAGTTGTCTCTCAGCCTATGATGGCCCTCGTATTATATTTTGTTGCTCTCAGGATCTGGTGTCCTAGCTTTATTAGGCAATTGTGAAGTGAAATGGAGAGTGATTGTTTTCCTTTATTTGCCAACTTCAGAAACATCTAGACTAATAGTAATAATAACTAGAACCATAATAATGATGCTAATTATATCTTTCATTTATTGACCACATACCAGGCACTGAAGCACTAAGTGCTTTTCAGGCATTAGCTCACTTAGTCCCCACAACAGCTCTACGAATGAGATACTATTAGAATCCTGAATTGCAGGTTTATAAACCTGAATTCATGAGAGGTTAAATTCCTACCTAAAAATCACATAGGCAGTCAATGGTAAAGCTGGGACTCAAATCCAGGCCTTTCTTGCTTTAAAACCCAAGACTTTAACCGTTACACTCTTCTAAATCCCTTTTGACACGTCTTAGTCTGTTCGGGCTGCTATAACGTAATACTATAGTACAGGTGGCTTATCAACAACAGACACTTATTACTCACAGTTCTGGAGGCTTTAAGTCCAGGATTAGTCACCTTCAAATTCAGTGTCTGGTGAGAGCCCACTTCCTGGTTGATAGATGGCTGTCTTCTTGATGTATTCTCACATGGTGGAAGGGGCAAGGACCTCTCCAGGTTCCTTTTATTAGGACACTAATTCTATGCATAAGGGTTCTACCCCTGTGACCTAATCGCCTCCCAAAGGCCACACTTCCTAATACCATTGCATTGGGGATAGGTTTCAACACATGAATTTGGGGATGGGGGGTACATACATATTCAGTCTGTAGCACAACATGGCCTTATGCCCTGTAAGTTTTATCTATTAAGTATCTCTCAAATCTGTCTACATTTTCCCACCACCATCACTCTAATAATAAATACCATGGTCTTTTCTAAAGGATTACTGCACCACCTTCCTAACTAGTCCGTGGTTATTGATTCTGGCTCCACTTCTAATCTGTTTTTCACATTTTAGCCAAAGAGAAAATTTTAAAACATAAATCTAATCATGTTGCACCGAGAACAGTTTAATGACTTCATGTAAAGGACCATCCCTTTGGGGCAGTTTTTAAGACTGGCATAGTCTGCCCTTGGCTCTGTTTCCAGCTGCACTGGGCCCACCATTCCCTAAACCTCCTGGCCCCTCCCTTGCTTTTTCTTCTGCAGCCTCATTAAGCTTCCTCAGTTCTTGCAATGGACCATGTGCTTTTCTTCCATAGAGCCTCTGCATATGCTGTTCCCTCTGTCTGGAGCGCTCTCCCAATTCCCCACCTGCCCACGTTCACCTAGTTCCTGCACCTCACTGTTTAGATGTCACTCCCTTAGCAAAGCCTTTCTAATTCCAGAAATAAATTAATTCCCCTCCTTTTATTTTTTATTTTTATTTTACTTTTTTTGACCGAGTCTTGCTCTGTCGTCCAGGGTGAAGTGCAGTGGCACAATCTCGGCTCACTGCAACCTTCACTTCCCAGGTTCAAGCAATTCTCCTGCCTCAGCCTCCTGAGTAGCTGGGATTATAGGTGCCTGCAACCATGCTGGCCAAGTTTTTTTTTTTTTTGACAGAGTCTCAGTCTGTCGCCAGGCTAGAGTGCAGTGGAGCAATCTTGGCTCACTGCAACCTCTGCCTCCCAGCTCCAAGTGTTTCTCCTGCCTCAGCCTCCTGAGTAGCTGGGACTACAGGCATGCGCCACCATGCCCAACTAATTTTTTGTATTTTTAGTAGAGACAGGGTTTCACCATGCTGGCCAGGATGGTCTCTTGACCTTGTGATCCGCCTGCCTTTGCCTCCCAAAGTGCTAAGATTACATGTATGAGCCACCGTGCCTGGTAGTTTTTGTATTTTTAGTAGAGATGGGGTTTCACCATGTTGGCCAGGCTGGTCTCAAACTGCTATTCTCAAGTGATCTGTCTTCCTTGGCCTCCCAAAGTGCTGGGATTACAGGTGTGAGCCACTGTGCCTGACCAATTCCCATTCTTGAAAGCTCTCACAGCAACATTTGCCTTTGTTTGGAGAATGGGGTTTTACAAGTATTTGTGTGGTTCTCTCATGAATGTCTGGCTTTCCCCCATCATACTGTAAGCTCCGTGAAGGCAAGAACCAGGTCAGAGTTTGCTTACCATGGTAGCCCCAGCACTTAGGACAATATTTGTTATGTGGTAAGCGTTCAAGCAATAGTTGTTCAATAAATGGAGCTACAATACCCTTCCCTGGGGTGTGGGAAACTAACAAGCCCTTTGCAAAAGTCTAAAATGTGCTTAGTCCTTTTACAGAGGATAAAGTTTAGCTGAGAACGGGCGTTCAGCTGCATAGGGAACCAATGCCAGCACGACAGCTCTATGCTTCTGTCTGTCTCAGCCTGTGAAAACAGAGATTAGGCCTCGTAGAGGAGTTTTAGTGGGTGGAAGCAATATTTCAGGCTTGTGTTTTAAGTGGCTCACTTCTCAAGTAAGTAAACCCAAAGAAAGTAGTTGCTTAACATGTAGAATAGCAAGTTGGTGGCCTGGCGCAGTGGCTCACACCTGTAATCCCAGCACTTTGGGAGGCCGAGCCGGATGGGTTACCTGAGGTTGGAAGTTCGAGACCAGCCTGACCAACATGAAGGAACCCCATCTCTACTAAAAATACAAAATTAGCCAAGTGTGGTGACGCATCCCTGTAATCTCAGCTACTCGGGAGGCTGAGGCAGGATAATCGCTTGAACCCGGGAGGCAGAGGTTGCAGTGAGCCAAGATCGCACCATTGCACCCCAGCCTGGGGAACAGGAGCGACACTCCATCTCAAAAAAAAAAAAAAAAAAAAAGAATAGCAAAGTTGGTACAGTAACTTTCTACCTCTCTTCAAAAGGCAGCAGGGTGGATTGGTCCTATGAAGGTGGGGATTGAGAGGACGAGCTGAGCCATTCTGATCTGTTTCTTCTGAGTGGGAAGCCTGGAATTCTGGACCCCATTTTGTGGCCACTGCACACAGAGTGCTGACCTGGAATAATTATGCTCTGGTGGTCGTCTCCACAAGGGGCTCTGGGCACGCCTCAGGATTGTTGCCCTCAGGCAGAGGCAGGGCATGCATTGAGACTGATCCCAAACACCCCTCCTCCAGGCCCAACTTCTGGATGCAGCAAGTTCTGCAATTAGAGATCCATTATTTGGTCTCTCTTTCCCTCTAAAAAAAAAAAAAAATTAAGTCAACACAAAGAAGAGGAACACATCAGATTGATGTATCAGATTTGTTCCATCAGGTTTGTTTCAGATGTTATTATTTTGACGCGATCCAGAAGGAGAATTTGAAGAAAATGGAAAGCTAGGCAGTGGGAATGTTGGCAGCAGGTAAGGGAAAGGTAGACAGCAAAGAGAAACTTCATCTACTTTATAAACTGCTCCTTCCATTCAGCAAATTTAGAGGATAAAAGACTGTTTTGTTCAGATTGGAGATTCAAGGGGGGAATTATTACTTTTAAGATTATTGCAACATAGCTTCAATTGTTGTAGCTGCAATCGCCCTGTTGGGCTTGGACTTTACTGTTGTTGAAGAGAGACTGTGTTTGATTTTGCTTGGATACCATAAAATCACAACAAAATAAATTCTCCTGCATGCTACCAGGCAACACCAAGATCTCTTACACCACGAGAAGGACTGGTGGCCAAAGATGCAAATGGCTCTGCAATGTACAGGGTGCATACAGTGCATCTGAAGAACCTAAAAGTGATTTTTAGCATAATCTTAATAAACAGTCAAGAATTAAAGATGTCAAGCGCTTTCTCAAGAAGTTTAAACTTTATAAATAACATTTAAAAAAATCTATAAAGCCTGACCAGTCTTCCTCAAATTAAGTTATTTCCTACTGACTTGGCAGCCAAAACGGTTTAGGATCTTTTGGAAGTTGATGAAAAAGGAGTCGGCGGATTTTGCTCTTTGCTCTGCATCACGCCCTTCCTGGGACCATTAGGGAACCTCCCAGGCTTTCAGGATAGGTTCCGCTCAGAAAGGTCACCCGGGCAATGGAAACCCCGGGCAAAAGTTAGCTGGCAGGACAGCGCAGCTCCTCCAGGCAGCGGAGGCAGCGCGTCCCGGCTCTCAGGGACATTTCCTTCTCACCCCGACCCCCGGGAGGTGGTCCCGGTATAAAGGCTCGCTGAGAGGGTGGGTCACAGCACAGCTTTGCAGCTGCGGAGAAACGCCCAAGGCCGTGTATCTCCAGGAGGTAGGGAAGCCTGCGAGCCTCCGGGTCCCCGCCCCCAGCTTTCCACGCACCGGCGCATCCCGGAGACGGGCGCTGGGCTCGGGGCACGGAGCCGGGGAGGGGGTGTGGCGGACCAGGGCGGTGCAGGGACCCTGCCCAGAGGCCCAACCGGCCTGGCCGACCTTCCTTCCCGACAGGAGCGGTAGCTGCGAGGTGGGGAAGGCGGGGGGGAGGCCTCACCCCACAGCGTGCAGCCGGGAGGAGGAACCGGTCGCGGAGGGCGGGGAGCCGGGCTGAGCAGCCCGGCGCGGGAGTGAGTGTGGGCGAGCCAGCCAGGGTGAGAGCGGGCGCCGGGCCGCGGCCGCCGGCCGCAGCGGGCTGAGATTGTTGTCCTCTGTCACCAGGGCGGCTGGGCTCCCGCAATCCTGCACACCGCGCCCGATCCCGGCGACAGGGCGGGCGGACAGCAGCGCATCCCCGGGGTCCCGCCGAGCCTGGGCGCAGCGAGCCGGGAGGAGGCGTTCGCTTGCATCGCCTCGCTGCTGGGAAACTGAACGAGGCCGAGAGACAAGGTAAAAGGAAAGACAGAGACTGGGAGACAGGGAGAGACAGAGACAGGGAGAGGAGAGAGAGGTGCAAGACGAACACATTGCAGACAAATTGTCAGCAAGTTTGTGCCTGCACGCTGGGGCTCTGCGTGCTTGATGGGAGGGGGTGGTAGCAGTGATGTGTGTACGTGTGCGATACTCATAGATAAGGAGACTAGGAGGTTGGGGAGCCTCTTTGCATCTCGTACGTAGATGTCCCTATTAATATCCCCCTCTCTGAGTTGTCATTTCCGCTTGTGGCACGTTCCCTGGGCTCCAATGGTGCAGAAGCAAAAGGCAGCCACCCTCTTATTGTGATGGTCGGTACTGTTGCTACTATCAGATGGGAGAGGTAGGGCGTTGAACAGATTCTAGGAGCCTCCCTTCCTCCACCCCCTGACTATTTTTGGAAGGGCTGGGGGGAGGGAAATGGCTTGAAGGCTGCGCGGAGGCCCGGGAGCGTCAGACTCCAGCGGCGCTGTCATGGTGCAGTTGTTTCCCGGCAGAGCCTGCATTGGAGGGCAAGATAACTTTCATCTCCTCTTTGAAAGATAACGTTTCACATAGAGATCTTGCATTGCTGGCGGAGGAGTTCTGGGAAATGGTGGTGCACAGGCGGCCAGGTGCATCGCAACGGGCAGGCATCCGTGCAAAACGAAGCAGCCATCAGCCGCACAGGAAGGAAAGCCCCTTGGGAAGGGAGGCTGGGTGTGCTGACTGGGATCCCAGGCTTTGGATGCTGGAAGTTCTGCCCCCTTCCGTAAATAGAGTCAGGTCCAGCCCAGAGGAAAATATCAGCAATGAAGCCTTAGCATCCCAGAATGTTCACTTCTGAGCTTTTCTTTTTGGGGTGGAAAACTTGTATCTGAAATGTTCCTGTGAATGTTAAGAAAGTTAAAAATTAATTATTTTTCTCTTCTTTAATGCCCATCCATTTTTCGTCTTGATCTGAGAATGACTTTCCTCCCAAAGACACATTCATATACAGAAGCCAGACCTATGCAAGAGAAAGTATAATAATTTTCAATGAGGCAAAGGTCATTAATATGACCTACATCTTCATAAAATGCAGATTTAATCACAAGTCATGACGATTGTTCTTTGAGAGGCTTTTTATTCCCCATGGTGAAAAAGATTTGTAATATGGATAAAAAGTACCTGACATCACCAGAACAGTGTGACAAAATACATATCTATTTTTTCTTGTCTGTTGATCACTTTGTGGCAGATTTAGAACAAAATGTGAGAGATCTATACTAACTTAGTATGTTTCATGCTGAAGATTAAGAAACAGCTTCAGACTGACCCAGATAATAATATTTGCTAGGCTTTGAAAATATTTGCCTAGCTCTTATTTTATAGACTCATTTTCATCTTTGTGAACTAATGTTTTTCACAAACTGGTTTTCTTCTGTCCTCGTTGACCTCATTTAAGAACTCTTTTTTTACTTGATTCCTTCCTGCCGGGGAGTGGGGATTGGAAAAAGCTAGTTTGCCATTTAAAAATGTTCAAGAATTGTTTGGTGCTGCACTGGGCCTACTTTCTGATAACTATGCTGCGCACACAGCATCTTGGAAATGAAAGGAGGCGTGACTGTCACAGGATGTTGGAAGCCCATAACTGGGCAAGGTTGGTGGCATTTTCACAACTCCAGCTCTAGCTACTGCAGCCACACCCTGTGGTCTGAATGTGACAGGCATGCAGGGCCCAAACACCTCTGCAGGGTTCTCTGTGTGTCTGCTCTTAAATGTGTACTTCCTTGTGGTCTGATCTAAGGAGAACTAATGTTTGGCAAGGCATGCAATGTATCTTCTAGCAAGGGATGGAAAGAAGGTTGCAGATGTCTTTGGGTGTAATTTATACTTTAGGCTTACAATAAACAAAATTTAATTATGACACTGAATATCTTTCATGCTGATCTGCTATACACTTTGTCTTTTGCTTACTTGTTCATGTTCTTCTAGGGAAAAGATCATTTCTTATTGTTACTCTGTGTAATTCATACTAGTGAATAAGAAACAGCATTGTTCCCTGATAACCTGCACACATATATTAGTAGTATACTTATATTAACTCAAAGATGTCCCTGTTCTTCTCTACCTTTCAGCCATCTTAGTGTTCATTAATTGGTACCATTATTAATGGGTGAATAGAAAAAAAAAATTACATTTAAAATTAAACAGCACGTGAACTCTCTTCAGCAAAAGACTTGAATAGAAGGGAAACTGAAATTTATTCATGACTTTAAGAATTTTATTCAATAGTGGGCTTCAATATTAGTGCTATTCTTATACATGTTTAGACATTTAATTAAGTAATGTCTGTGCTTCCTTCTGTTGTGAATCTGTTTATGTATTTATGTTCTCAGTTCATTTTCTTTTTGGTTAGAAATGAGCCACGTTGTCTCTGGTTGTCGCAGGGTTTGAAATTTTCTGCAGTAGTTTCCTAATACCTAGAAATTCAGTCGCATTGCTTATATATATTCTTGTGGCTTAGTAGTATTTCTTCAGTGCTTTTCTTAGTGTATTCCTTTTTAGTAACACAAACAAGAAACTGATTCAAGAGCCAATGTCCATTCTGCCAAGAGACAGAAAAAATTGAGTTGTGGTATTTCACAACTGTGCTTTTTCACAGAGTAATGTTGAGAAGAGTATGTCTTTCAGCTGGGAGCATCCCAAATAGCAGATAGTCTAAATTCCCTCTGTGTCCTGAATTTTAAAAAATGCAGCAGATGGTTATTGATTGGGTGGGTGGTTTTTTTTGTTTGTTTGCTTCCATAGTAGCCTGGACTTTTCCATTACAATACTTGCCCTCCTTTATTGTAACGCTGTTTATATCATCTTCCTCTACCGGCACATAAGTTGTAAGAGGGGCTTGTTTCTCCTGTTGACTGCTGTTTACTCAGTACCGTGGTCCCTTACAAATAGCTACTCAATACATATTTATCGTGAGATAATAAATACAGGAGTCTTACCTTTCTGCTAATTATGAGGTGGATGTATTTAGCTGCATCATAATCTTAGTTCCTTCCCCTGGAAAAATTTGGAGATGGTGCAGGGACTATTTATTGGTATACAGCCCATCAGTGTCCACCAAATTCTCCCATTCCATCCCAATGCCTAGCTTCACTCTTCATTCCCTCTCCTTCGTGCCCCCGCAGTATCCTGCACCTATTAAAACTGTTTTATTGATCTTGGGAATAGTGAGTTCATTGATGTTCTGGATCTGCCTCTGGTGTTCTGGTTCTGTCGTGTCCATGGCCAGAACACTGCTACATAAACAGTCAGCTGGAGGATCTCATGACCTTGTACCAGCCGTTGTTTTAGCTGTGCCTTGTGCTGCCATTGGTTTTGGAACTGAAGAGCACACTTGGGAGTACCTCTGCATTTTAGGGTCATCTCTCATATTGCAGGTGGAGAAACTGGGACCAGGGGAAGGAAAATGGAAACTAGTATTTGCAGAAACTCTGCTACATGCCAATCAATCTGCTGGAAACATGACATACTTATTTTTTAAAAAATAAATTTAAGCAGGATAAAATTAAACCTAATTTGGCGTAAGTATACCTCATTTTACAGATGAAGAAAGAAGGACTCAGAGAAGCTCACTTTTCTTAAACCTGCATGCACAGCAAGAGAGAGAATTAAGATTCAGCTCCAGGTCTTTCTTAGTCCAAAGTCTGCGCATTTCCTGGTGCCAAACTCTCCTCCAATAGGTAGTTGTTGAGGACCTTCATACACAGAACCAGCTCAAAATCACCCAACTAGCTGGGATAAAGTTTAGCCTAGAACTGATATTTCCTAATTCCCAGTCTCCTTTTACTAGCTTCTTTTTATTAACATCATTTTAAATTTCTTATCAAATCATGTAATAAGACAAAGTGTTAGTAAAAAGCAAGAAAATCATGATTTCACAATATAGGAAATATGTGTACATGTGAATGATGAAAGCAAAATGTTTAATGTCTGAAAAAGGAAGGATATTGCATCCACTTTTTTTTGCATTGAAGAGGAAGAGGTTTTGTAGGGATTTTCTCATAGATGTAAAGTATTATGAACTTGATTCAATGAAACAAAAAATATATATCAGAGGCCTAGGATGTGGTCAGGGATATACTTGGTGTCAATGAATGAGATTTTGCAATGTTATAGCCTCTATACCAGTGAAATGTTCACAGTTTGTTTAGAGTGAGGTAAGACTAACAGTAGTGAAAGGTAGAAGCCAAATTGTACCTATGATAGTGTGGATTACTAGTGTTAGAGGCCTCAGTGGAAAATAATGGTGAATGTTGGTTGGTGTGTTTACGAAAATCTTCAAGTGGTATGCGGATCCTGGGTTAGGTATTTAGATTTGTTCAGCTGAAAGTGTTCTTCAGAGGGGTGATGTGAAGGGGCAATGAAGAAATTGCTCCTGAGTTGTTCCAAGATATGAAGCATGAAGGGGAGAGTGTTTGGCTGTAAAACTTATACAGCCCCTCTGCTGCTGTTCTCAGTTAATGGCATCCCCAATCCTGAGAGTCATCTGAGACTCCTCAGATATACACCCTGGAAATCCCACCTATACCCACCCCCACCTCGGGTGACCAGTCACCAAGTCTTACAAATTCTGCTCCCTAAAACTGTGTTATATTTGATTCTGCACTCACTCTGCTCCCCTCTGTCTGATTTCCGTCTTCTGTCATCTTCCACCTGGATTCCTGAGATACCTTCCCAACTGATCTTTCTGGATCTTCCAGTTTTGTCCTTCTCGAATACACCTTTTAAAAAACCATAGCTAGAATAATCCCAGTTATACCTTCTCACTTCCAGCTTAAAATCTCTCAGTGGCTTCCAGTTGCCTGCTAGGGAGCCAGAACCAAACTTCTGAGCATAGCACTCAGGGCCCTCTGCCATCCGGACACCACCTCACTCTCCACCCTCTTTTTCCAGAATGTCACCTTGTAGAGTTTCTCAGTGTCTGACTGGTGGTAGTTCCATGTCCCACTCATGCTGTTACTCATGCCCAGGCCTTTGCTCAAGCTCTTCACCCTGCCCAGGATGTGTCTTTCATATGTTTCACCTGAGTGACTAACCCATTTACCGAGACTCAGCTCGGGTGTCTGCTCCTTGCCAAGGACACCTTTCCAGAACACCCACACTGGCATGCCGCCATCCTCTGTATCCTCGCATCTTGGTATTTGCACTTAGCCCTGGTATTTTTATATTATCTTTTCTATGTTTTATCTCCCACTGTGTCCTAAGCTCCTCAAAAATAGTCTCTGTGTCACATCCACCTTAGTAATCCCAGCATTGAGCTCTGGCACTCTGAATGTGTTAGTTATGCTGTGAAAGTAAAACTGGATGAATAGTGGGCACATGCAGGGAAATTCTGAGTTTAATGTAATGAGAGAGAGAGAGAGAGAGAGAGAGGGCGTGCACAATATTTCAGGATTAATCTACCAAGCTATGTGAATGTGAATTAGAAGAGGATAGAGGCAGAGTGATTTCTGTTGCAATGATTTACTGAAATCCCTTTTAATTCCATAATTCTTGATTGAAGATGGGGACTGTGTGTTAATCATCTGTGAGCTCCAGTGCTGAGCCCAGCTTGGAGTGGGGTATCCGAAATGAAATGAATGTCTTTGATATACATGCAGATACATGATATAGATAATAGAGTGTTTGATTGATTGATTGATTTCAGAAAGTTTTATTTTTGCATTTGAAAACCTAACTTCCTAACAGCTTAGGGGAGCCATTTTTAAGGTCCTTCAGGCACTATTCACCATCTATTATTCTCCCAAATTAAGACAGCTTTTGTATGTGGGCAGGTGGAATATTTTTCCCCAGGAGATACAGGCTGCTAATGGGCACACAATTCCAGCAGGGCTGTAGGTATGTATGTGACAGCCCAGCCACAAGTAATTATTTCTCCACGAAGACTCACTTGGAGAGTCACCCACTGAGAAGTACCTCTCTAGCCTATAAGACACCAAGTATTGGGTCCTACTTCTAGTAAATACTCCTTTCAAGTAGCCAAGAGAAGTTTGCCTCTGTCTTCCTACCAATGACTGCCGTTCACTGCATCACTGTCCCGTGTCTTGCTTAGTAATTGCTTTCTTGCTCCAGTACATCCTTCTGATGCATTGCACTTGGAGCAGCAGCAGTGTGCAAAGGTTTACATCCCTTTTTTTTTTTTTAAGATAATAGGCTAAAGAGCATATTACTAGCTTTGCATTCATACATTCTGACCAGATACCAATATATAATAGTATTAGCAATGCCATTTTAAAATAAATTGTAATTCATAATTTCACTCTATTACTTAAGAAATCCTTCATGAGCAGAGCTCTTTTATGGACTATAATCCAAGTTATAATATAATTTTTATAGCACTCACAGACTCCTCTCATTTTCTTTTTTCCTTCAGGAAAGTGGACCATCTCACATGTATGAGCTTTCTTTAGGAGCTTTGCTTTTGCCATTCTCCCCTTCTTCCCCTCTTCCCCTATTCCTTTTTTTAACTTTCATCATCATAACCTAGAAATGCAATGGGGACTGTGGCCCGGTATGGTGGCTCACGCTTGTAATCCCAGTACTTTGGGAGGCCAAGGCGGGCAGATCACGAGGTCAGGAGATCGAGACCATCCTGGCTAACATGGTGAAACCCCGTCTCAACTGAAAATACAAAAAATTAGCGGGTGTGGTGGCAGGCACCTGTAGTCCCAGCTACTCAGGAGGCTGAGGCAGGAGAATCGCTTGAACCCGGGAAGTGGAGGTTGCAGTGAGCTGAGATCACATCACTGCGCCCCAGTCTGGATGATAGAGTGAGACTGTCCCAAAAAAAAACAAAAACAAAAACAAAAACAGAAACAAAAAAGTCTTAACCAACACAGATAATTTAGAAGGAAAATGTCCACTCTGCTTAGCTCACCCCACCCCTAGCCTTACAACTTTTGAGTCTTTACACCTAGGGAGGAGAAAAACTAAATCAGACCCATTTGGCTTCTAAAATTGCAGTACTTGAAACTCAAATTTTTAGAATGAAATGGTTTTTACATTTATGCTGTTTTAATTCATCAAATTGGTATGGGAAACTAGGATTTGGTCCTATTCCTGGAAAGTGTACAACACAACAGAGCAAAACATGTGCAAAGCAGGCTAAATTAGCAGATAAGAGAATCCGTGCATATTGAAAACTACAATGGAGTGTTTTCAGTATAAGGCAAGCCACTTCATAGATCAATGGAAAAACTTTAGAGTTTAAAAAGAAAACATAGAATGAAAGTGAACGTTTCTTCTTTTAGCAACCCAATTTTATTTTATATATCTCATTTATGTATTTATTTTATCAAATATCATGGGAATTCCTAACATTTGCACAGTACTTTATAGTTTATAAGTGCTTTTCACTAAGTTGTTTTACTTGATAATAGACCAGGCATTCAAATTAAATAGAAATATTTCTCCTTTTAGCACTGTGGTGACCTTTGTAGATTGTTTTTTTATGTTGTACCTTTTCTTTTATGTTTTTCAGGTTCTTCAGTTGATTTAAAAGGACAGTGTTAAAACGAAAGAAGAAAAAGCAGTTCAGTCTTTGGGAGAGCTGCCTCCTTGTTGACTGCTGCAAATGCCTGGAATTCATTAATGAAGGATTAGATCTAGAAAAGTCCAAGCATGTTTTCCAGAGTGGTGTAGCCCTGTGCTGCCTCCAGTGAAGAGTCTCTTGGTGTTGGCTTCGTGCTTCTGGAGGGACCATGGCAACCTCCAGAGGGGCCTCCCGGTGTCCTCGGGATATCGCCAATGTGATGCAGAGGCTGCAAGGTAAGGGGAAGAAATTTCAGGGTTAAAAATAATTCAAATACCGTCTTAACCCACAATCAGTTAAATTTTGTTTGGGGTTTTACTCAATTTCATGGAACTATAGCCCAGAATGGGATGGATGTCTTTTATTCCAGTGTTTTCAAATAGGGGCATGCTGTCTTCAGATGCTATCTTCATTACATAGAAGGAAAAGATAAAAATACAGCTTTTTTTTTTTTTTTTTTTTTTTGTAATTTTGTGTCTGCATTAGCATGTCTTACATGTTATTCATTGTCCAGTTGGGAATTAAGAGTTATTGCCAAATGTACTGCTGCTGTCATTCAATAATACCAGTGACAATACGTTCCCCAATTGTCTTGATAGATTACAGACAAGTTGTGGACATATAACTATATGCTATTGTCAAATAAGTGAACCAGTGGCATTTCCCAACTAGAAGACCCTTGGATATTTAGAAATATATATATATCTATATATTTTTTTTTTTTTTTTTTTTTTT